>NC_045541.1:9586180-9886180 GCF_009769535.1 Thamnophis elegans | reverse complement strand
CCACCTCCGAAATGCAGTGATTGTAAAGCCAATCCACAGTCATTAATCAAAGTCAATGAGAAGCTCAGTGGCTGACATGCTTAGGATGCTGGGTTGAAGCTTTGCAAGCCTGCATTTGAGACCCGAGTGCTGCTGCATGGGGGGTGGAGGGGGTGAGTTCCAATCATTCGCTCCTTGATAGGGACATGAAAAGAGCCCCCCCCCAGGCAACCCTCAGACAATGGTGATGTGACCCACTAATCTTTTCAACTTGGAAGCGCCTTCAACTGTGCCTCCAATATGAACAGGACAGGGATCAAATCCAATATTCGCTATGGGGTGGTCTTTGTTGGAAACTGGAAATAAACACTTTTCCTGCAAAAAATCACAAATCGTTGTTATGACTGCAGGACGCTGCAAATGGTCATAATACAGGCCAGTTGCCAAACCCACAAATGTAGTCATGTGACTGCAGCGGGGGAAGGCTGAACATCAGAACTTCAAAACCAGAACATGTCCCATTTGGGGGGAGGGGACATATCAAAACTTTGATTGCTAAGTGACTCATCATAGGTCAAGGACTACCTGTAAACCAGGGGTGGGTTCCTCGCCCCGTTCCAACTGGTTCGGTTGGAACTCGGCCAGCGGCGTCCTCGTGCACGCGCGCGGCGCACGCATGCATACTAGCATCTGTGCGATGCTCCAGCTGCTCCTGGAGGATCGCGCAGGCGCTGTATGCGTCCTGCGCATGCATGGAAGCGCAGAACTCGTCAAAACCGGGTAAGGAGTGCAGGCGGGCGGGTGGGCCCTTCGCCGTTCCCGGAAGTTACTTACTTCCGGGTTCGCCGACCAACCGGTTTGCAGGGACCGCCGCGAACCGGTTGAAACCCACCCCTGCTGTAAACAGAGGGAAACATATGGAATCTCCTATGCCCCAACTGATCTCTAGCTATATTTTATTTGTAAATCCATGTCAAGAATTCTTTGTTTAAGAGTCACCATTGCTTGATCTTGTCACAGGTGCATCAGCATCTCACTGGAGGACACAAATTTACATAGCTTGTCATTTATTTGGAGTTTCCAAGAATAAGAAAACACAACACTGTTCATAAAACCAAACTATTCAAACCAATTAATACTATGAATAAAGTCACCAGAAATGCTGCTACTTCCAATCATACCCCAAGGGTATTCAGAAGTGGATTGGTTTCATGTTTTACAAAATGCCATTAGAAGGGGGCACGTTTGGCTTCGGAGCAAGCTGCTCCACAGAGAAGGGGCTCTCTTCCATATATAAGAATATCATTCTCTGGGTCCCAATGCCCCTGTCTTTTTCTAAGTCGGTATCTGGAAGATCCGCATCTTACTGGATCAGTTGGGGTGATATAGATTCTGCCTTAAGAAGTGGCCCCAGAGATAATGAGGTTGATCCCAAGCCATAAGGGGATTTATTTGTCTCTCAAAACCCCCAAATCAAACGAATTCACATGACAGAACCTTCGGTTATTTTGAAAGAAGTATTTGCTCTGCAAAATGCTTCTTTGTAAAACAAACAACTTGATTTGTCTTCAAATCCAGAGGAGAACGGGACCACTGATCTTGGAATTTCCAATTAATGTTATCCACATACACCAGGAACTGGTGAAGTTGTAGTCTCTGGCACAATTGGAAGAACCTAGATTGAGGAAGTTAGCCTCAGATAATGCTGTTTGTGATAAATGAATATATTAAAAATGTGAATGCATGAAATAATCAAAAGGACATAATAGTATCTCTCCTACCTTTCATACCTGTGCAAATGATCTGAGACAGTTGTGGTTGGGGTTTTGGAATCCTGTTGGGATTCTTGATCTAGAAGTTGCTGTAGTCATATTCAGGAATCTGAGTTTGCAAAAAGCCTTGTGAATTATAGAATTGTAAATCAAATAGAGCCCCCTTCATATTTACTAGCATATAATATCAGCTCACTTTTTGCATGATGCTGCGTAGGTTCAAAATAACGTGACCCGTCAAAAGCGCGAACGTCATAGGCGCGCTGACAACACCGCGGCGCTAAAACCGTGATTTCAAAAGCGCGCCGGCAACAGCGCGCCGACAGAAGCACGATTTCATTTAAGGTAAGATTTACAGTTAGGTTTAGGGTTAGGTTGAGGGTTAGGTTGAGGGTTAGGTTGAGGGTTAGGTTGAGGGTTACGTTACAGCGCGCTTCTGTCGGCGTGCTTTTGTCGGCGCGCTTTAGGGCTAATTAGTTGCTCATTCGTCGCGCGGTTTTGTCACTGCACTTTAGACACCGCGGTTTAGTCAGGCGCGCTTTTGTTGTGCGCGCATTTGTGGTGGAACCCAAAATAAATATCCTTCTCATCTTTCCTATTACCTTCTCCCATTGGTATCTTATAATTTATCACTTTGTTGTTTGTATCTTCTGATTTATGATTTATCACTTTGTTGTTTGTATGTGCGCTGAGGGCTTGATGCACCAGAGACAAATTCCTTGTGTTTCCAATCACACTTGGCCAATAAACAATATTCTATTCTATAGCTAGGCATATTTATAATGTCTTGTAAGATTCCCATTGGCAGGAATTGGCTAATATAGGAAAAGAATGGCAAAGTAGATAAGCCTTTAAGGGTAGTCCTTGACTTGGGACCGCAGTTGGGACAGGTAACTTGATCACTAAGTAAAGCAATAGTTAGGCAAGATGTCACGTGACTGATTTGCTTAGTGATAGATCTCTCAGTTGCCATTATAAGTAGAATTATGGGTCATTATGCAGATGGAATCCAAAGTAAGGATGTGAGACAGGGGTGGGTTCACATCCCGGCGGTTTGCGCGGACCGGTTGGTCGGTGAACCCGGAAGTAAGTAACTTCCGGGAACGCCAAAGGGCCCGCCCGCCAGTGCTCCTTACCGGTCTTTGAAGGCTTTTACACTTCCACACAGGCGCATGGCACATACAGCGCCTGCGTGATTCTCCGCACGCAGCTGGAGCATCATGCAGGCGCTAAGACGCATGCATGAACTGCGCGCGTGCATGAGGACGCCGCCGGCCCTGTTCCAACCGTACTGGTTGGAATGGGATGAGCAACCCACCACTGATGTGAGAGTACCACAGGGGAATGGTGGTATCCCTGGGAAGCCTGGCACAGGCCCTGTGTGAGTTGGGGATTACTGCACTGTGATGCAAAGAAACAAATGCTCTTGGAAGCCCCAGCTAAGTCCAGCAGTTCTTCTTAAAGCTGCCACGACCCAGGAAGCCTCAGCCACTTATCTGGCCCAGCAGCATTTATGACTGCAGGGACAATACAACAACTCTCCCACTGCTTATCTCCCGCCTGCTCTATGGCATTTCAGCAGCCCTGCACAATGCATTTGGGCTAAAATAGAGGCCCGAGGTCCTTAGCAGCCTCAGCCAGTAGCCCCAAGCCTCTACTTCAGCTCCAGCACCACTGCTACTACTGCTGAGAAATGCCACCTGAAGCTCACCCCAGCCAGCCACACACCATCCCCCTTTCACAGTTGAATTTGGAGAAGGGATGGCATGTACGATTTGGATAATGAGGATTCCGAAGCCCCACGAGAAAGGGATTTTTGCCATCCTTAAGCCAATATCCCATTCTTGCAAAATCTAGGGAAAGACCAGGTTTCCAAAGGATTGTGAGAAGGTGGGGGGGATTGCAGAAAGAATGGGTATACTAGGTTAAAGAATGGCACTAGGCAGCGAAGATGAGCAGGGGAGAGCAGAGCATGTGAAGCTCAGGCGTGACCCGACAAATGCGCGCCCGACAAATGCGCGCTGACAAAATGGCGTTGAAAGCGCGCCCACAAAAGCGCGCCCACAAAAGCGCGCCCACAAAAGCGCGCCCACAAAAGCGCGCCCACAAAAGCGCGCCCACAAAAGCGCGCCCACAAAAGCGCGCCCACAAAAGCGCGCCCACAAAAGCACGCCCACAAAAGCACGCCCACAAAAGCACGCCCACAAAAGCGCGTTTAGGGTTTTTAGGTTAGGATTAGGGTTAGGTTTAGGGTAAGGGTTAGGGTTGTTAACATTGTTACCGTTGTTTTTGCGTTGTTTTCGATGGCCCGCTTTTGTCGACGCGCATTTGTCGACGCGCTTTAGTGGGTGCGCTTTCGATTTCGCCATTTTGTCACAGCGGTTTTGTCAGCGCGCATTTGTCGGGCGCGCATTTCTCAGTGAACCAAGCTCAGGTTGTGGAGGCAATTTGGGGGGGGGCTTTGCAGAATGGTGTGGCATTGTTCGCCATGGTATGAGGCTGGAGGCAATATTTCTCAATGATAGCAGTGGCATGGGGGCTAAAGCAGAGGCCTGGGGAAGTGGCAGCCAGCGGGAAACCCCGGACCGCTACTTCAGCTCCAGCCCTGGCGCTGCCGCCACCACATACTATTATGCAGGGTGGCAAAAAAAGCATGGCGGGAAGAGTTACAGCAGCTTGGTAGTCATAAATACTGTTAGGCTGACCAATGCCCTGTTTTTGAACACAGGACTATGGGAATACCGCAATGGCCTTAACTTTGGTCATGGGTTGTAAGTCCATTTTTTCCGGTGCTGTTTTAATATCAAATGGTTGCTGATTGAATGGACGTAAATCAAGGACGACCTAAAATTCGAGCAAGCAGGGCTCTTCTAATGTTACAGTTAGTGGATTTTGCACCATCCACTTCATTCAGCATGTAGCCTTTATCTATGTGCCAGATCTAAAACAAAGCCTTCCAGCTCTCAAGGAAGAAAATAAAGGAAATTGCATCAGCTGCTTCTTATTTTCCCGTTGTTTTGAAAAGAAAAAAAAACCCGTTTGCTGCATTGTTCAGACACTTTAGTCTAGCTAGAGCTCTCTCTTTTTATCAATAAATTTCATTTTATGCTATTTTTTAGAGAGGCAAACCAATAGTAGCAAATAGCCTTATGTTATCTTACACTACATCGAAGGTCACACTGAATTCTATACTTTAGGAAGAAGCGTGTGACTTTATAGGCGATTAGACAAACCTTGTTAGCCGCAACAATTTTTAAAGAAGAACTTTGACCCCAAAACTTTTAGAAGGATAATTTGTCAAGTCAGTGTTTTTAGTAAAAATAAACAGTTTTTCCTTTCCCTTCCTATCGTTTTTATCTTGTCTCATTCTTTTTAGATTATAAGCCTGAGAATAAGCCACCATGAGAATTTTTTTTTTGAGCGAAGTGTAGGAAAAAGAGTCCGAGAATAAACAGGAAATTAAAAAGAATCGAGCCTCAGAAAGGTGTCTGGAGAAAAAACGAAAGTTTGAAAGATGAGGAGAAGAGATCCATGCTGCAATAGACAGAGCAGCCTTTTTTTTTTGAAATATACTTTTTTATTTTCCATTTTCATAACATACAATCACAGGTATACTATTACATAGCCAATATCCTATTGTATTAAGTAGTAATTACATCAGTTCCTCTTGTCATCAACTCCCAGAAAGATAAAAACCCATTATTAGCTCTTCTGCTCTCCATACACCTCTTTCTTCTACCTCTCTCCTACCTCCTTTCTTCCCTCCATCATCCTTTTCTACTCTACTTCCCCTTCCTTTCTCCTCCACTCTCTTCATTCCACTCCTCCTTATCCTCCTCATCTTCCACCCTTACCCTCTCTCCTATCCCTCTCTTCCTATCTTTCTTCTCTCCTCTGTTTCCCACTCTTCCTCTTATTGGTGTATTTCCGCTTCTGAGCAAACTCCATTCTATGTTGTTGGTATTTATGCTTCCATATCAATATACTTAATATATCTTAGTTTTAAAGAAAAAATAAGAGAAGACAGTATACATGTGCAATCATATTACATTAAAATCTAACACCCCTCGTCAAGCCTAATATACATCCCTCCCTCCCCCCCAACCCCCCCAGCCTTCTCTCCCCCGACTTCCCAGAACCCATACACGGTATAAATCTTTAACAAAAACAGTCTAAAATATATTGGAAAAACGAATAGAAAATTGATAACATCTTTACACTGGACTTAGCTCCTCCTTGCTAGGCTAACTTTAAACAATTTATATCATTCTTGATCTTAATCATAAGCTATCTGGAATTTCTTAGTCCCATATTTATTTTGTATATAATCAATCCATTTTTTCCAGTCTCGTTTATATCTCTCGTTTGAGTGGTCCTTAAGATATGCAAATATTTTAGCCATCTCGGCTAAATTTGTGACTTTCAATGTCCATTCTTGAATTGTAGGCAAATCTTCCTTCTTCCAGTAGTGCGTCACCAACAATCTAGCTGTAGTTATTAAGTGCAAAATCAAATTAATCTCTACAGCTGTACAATCAGTAATTATACCTAACAAAAATAACTGAGGGGTAAACTATATCCTTTTTTAAAGAACATTTTGCATAATCCACCGTATTTTTATCCAAAATGCCTTAACCTTTTTGCAAGTCCACCATATATGAAAATATGTAGCGTCGAGAGAATCACACCTCCAGCATTTGGGTTGTAAGTTTGGATACAGACATAGCAGCCTTGAATCCATAATTGCTATGCAAAAGATGGGATTGAGATTGATCCGCACAGACCTGCCATCCTGAGTTGAACGCTGAAGTAACACAAGGCAAAAAGAAAAATGAATAAATCTTTTAATTCCTCAAAATAATAAATCTTTAAATTCCTCAGTTTTATAGCTTAAAACAAATTATGTCATGGGTCTGTAACCTTTCTGCCTTCAAGGATTATGTTAAGGGCTTGCCATGCAAATTGTCAGGGGCTCAGCAAACATAAATATAATTTCATTTTCATTAAAACTAAATTAACCCAAGTATATATTACAATGTTTCTTCACTCCATGTTAAACAATTAGCTACTTCTGGCACTAAAAATTATATCAGGAACAAGCTTTGGCACAGCTCTGATGGAAAAGAATAGAGATTGCGTTTTTATGGGGTATAAAGAAGCCAAATTAAGAGGATTTCTTGGTTCCCTACAGCTAAAACTTAAGAAGCTTAAGAAACAGCCACGACATTTCTTCTCTTCTCATAATTAAATAAAATTATTTGCTGCTAGAAATGTATTTATTTATTTGTATCCCACCTGTATTATTTTTTAAAAAACAGCTGAAGGTGGCAAACATATCAAGCAAAGCTTCCTCCTCCTATTTTTCCCACAACATCAACTGTGAGGGCTGAGTGACAGAGAAATGTAGTACAGAGAAATGTAGTAGACTTTTTTCTCTGCTAGTATACTTTTATTTCATTGCTTTGTTGCTGATTTATCTTATTTCTGGGAAGATGTGTATCTTCTATTACTCCTCTTACATAGATTGATTACGTTTAAACCACCATAATGAGAGATGTATTTATGTGAGAGCCTGGAAGCAACAGATGTTGAAATCCATAGGATATAATTTCCTAGTGAATATTCTAAGTATCGGAGTGCAGATTGCATTGGCTGAAGAATGCAATTTTTAAGAATTTTTATCCCGCTTTGTCTTGGCTTATCTTTCTCTCTTTCACTTTTTTTTTACCTATTACTTCTCTTTACTTCCCTTACTTTCCTCTTTCAAATTGTGTATTGTTTTTATTCTTGAAAAAAATGTTTTTGCTATTTTGAGGGCATTATAGAGCTGCTATTTTTTTCCTTATGTTTCAACAAATAGGGCCTGTTGACCCTTGTCTGGGCTTTGAAGTTAAGCAGAGTTGGGTTGGTAAGTGCTTAAATCAGGGGTTTCAAACTCGCGGACTGTAGGCTGGATGCGTCATGTGCTGGCCACGCCCACCCCCATTTTAGCAAAGGGGGAAAAGTCACAATACATTGATGAAAGAAATGTCCTTCTGGGTTCGGCTCCAAGTGGGGAAAAAGACACTGGAGACATGGAGGCTGCTTGGAAAGATGGTTTATTGGTGGACAGGACCACATGGCTTGAGCCCTGAACAGAAAAGGTGACCACATGCTTCAATGTTGGTGGAGAAGAAGAGAAGGGCTGAGGGCTTGCTAGGCTTTTTATAACCTGTTCAGTCCCACCTCTCTGTTTCCTGTTCCTGTGTAAGAAATGTATTCTGATTGGTTGTCAGACTCCCATGGGGCCATGCAGGGGCTACTCTCTAGGCTGCGTTTTGAATCCAGGTATGGATATGAGTTCTCAGATGCCATGTGGTCAGTTGGGTAAAATTCCTTAATCCCATCCCCTTGGAGTTGAAGTGGAGAAGTCCTTATTATGCAAAAGGGACTAGCTTGGGCTTCTTAATGGCCCATTGACAAAGTGGGGATGGGCAGGAAGCTACAGGCAGCTATTCTGTCTTTTAAAACACGTTTCTTTCTTTTCACATCCAGAGAAATATTCTGTCTTTTCAATATTTCCTAGGATATTTCATTTTTCTGGGAGAGGGCTGGGTGATAACTTCCTACAACATCATGTGATGACAATGTGACACTGCGAGTTTGACAGCCCTGGCTTAGATGGAGAGCCACCAGAAATCCCAGGGCTGTAGACTAGATGGGGAAAACATTCCCTAAAGAAGGCCGTGGCAATTCCTGATTTCCTGTTGACAAGAAAACTGCCAAGATGTGTCTGTGTACTGTATCCACTATAACGTATGCTTGATCAGCAGCAGATTTTACTTTTTACAATAGTAACCATGCTTCCCACTCTTCTAAAGCAGGGAGTTGGGAGTTGTAGTCCACAAGTCTTAAAGTTGCCAAGGTTGGAGACCCCTGTTCTAAAGGAACATGTCCTTTTACCAAGAAAGCGCCTTTCATTTTTTCTTTTGGTAACAAGGTTTTTAGCCTCACATTTCAAATCCCTTGGCTGATTTTGTACACATTATTTGTGGTTTGGTGTGTATTTTGTTCCATGCAGCAAAATGTTTTGGGCTAGTGTCCCCCCCACACCTTATTTACCTTTCCCCATACTGACATATTCTATTAGCTTTAACTTTGCTCTCACTTTCAAGATCTCATCAATCATTCCTCCAGGGAACCTGTCCAGGTGCTATCCGTCATCACTGGATTTAATTAAACCAGAGCCTGCCACATTTTTCATTTTTAATCTCTGATCCCGGATAAACCCTTCATTTTAGATGGCTTGTTATCAGTACCAGACCCTCGGAGATGCTCAACTGTTGTGGCTTAGGGGACTCACCCTGGCTGTGGATTTCCCCATTTGAAAATGGGCACAGCGAAATATTTGTGTAGGTAGCAGTGGTGGGTTTCAAAAAGTGTTCGAACCTACTCTGTGGGTGTGGCCTCCTTTGTGGGAGTGACTTGCCATCCATGTGACCAGATGGGAGTGGCTTTCCGCCCATGTGACCGGATATGAAGATGCCGATGACACTTGTCAGAACCACCTTAAATTACCTCACACACAGCACTGGCATGCATAAGAATATGATGTCAACTTGTTTTTTAAAAGGCATCTTTGGTTTGCGTTAAAACAACTTCAACACACGCAATGTTCTGATTGCACCACAAACGCAGTAGTCATCCTTACCTTTCACAGAGGCACTGAGTTTTATAAATATGAGCTTGATAGTGTAGAATAATCATCTCCAAGGATCAGTGGTGGGTTTCAAAAATTTTTGGAACCTCTTCTGTAGGTGTGGCCTGCTTTCCGGGTCCACTGGTGGAACCTCTTCTAACCGGTTCGGTAGATTTGAGGAACCGGTTCTACCGAATAGGTGCGAACTGGTAGGAACCCACCTCTGGTAGGTAGGATTTGTGAAAGCAAAGCGGCTCAGGACAGAAGAGCTGTTTGTTCTGCAGCTGCTATTTCTACAGGCACTGCTAGGCAGGCGTCTTCACTGAGCTCTTAAGGTGTTGAAGAGGATTTGCACAACAGTCGGAAGAGCCGAACTGCTCAAAGGATTACAGCGCTCTCAACGTGAATTAGAATTTGCAATAAAAACAATGCACAAATCTCCAATGAACTGAGCTTGTATCCTTGACAACTTAAAACTACCTTTAAATTAGGCCACGTGCGCTGGAAAAGACAGGGTGGAGCACAGAGGAGCGAAACCTCGCTTCATTCCCTTTTCTAATTGGTGCCTCTTGGTAGGTAAAGCTGACACCATTTACATCAAAACAAAAGAGGCCTAGAAACCTTGCTCTCAGGAAGAACTGATCTAACCCACCAGAGGTGGGTTCCTACCAGTTTGCACCTATTCGGTAGGCCCCCGGAGGAGAGCCTTCTCTGTGGCTGCTCCGACTCTTTGGAATCAGCTACCCCCAGAGATCCGGACCATACCCACCCTCATGGCCTTCAGGAAAGCAGTAAAAACCTGGCTGTTCCGATTAGAATGAATGTATGTGGTTTTGTGATTTTTCTCTCTCTTTTTTTTCTCTTTTTTTCTCTTTTTTTCTCTCTCTTTTTTTTGTAGCTGCCCGGAGTCCTTCGGGATTGGGCAGCATATAAATTTTGATAACCAACCCACCAACCCACCAACCCACCCACCCAACCAACCCAACCAAACCAACCAAACCAACCAAACCAACCAAACCAACCCACCCACCAACCTACCAACCCACCAACCCACCAACCAACCAACCAACCAACCAACCAACCAACCAACCATTCGCCATGGTCAACTCATCATAGCCATTTTGCCATGGCCATCTCACTGCAGCAAACTCATCATGGGACAGCTTGTCCCGGACAACTTCCCACAGGACAATTCCCTGTGGGATAATTCAATGTGATAGATATTGTATGCCTCTATTTCTTCAACATTATTTCCATGAACAATGTAGAACTAATAGTGGCGGATAATTCATCAATAATCATAAGATAGATCACTTAGTGATAATAACCTATGACTATCACTAAGTGTTGTATCTTATGATTCTTGTTGAATGCATTTTATTGTTCTTTATGTACACCAAGAGTATATGCATCAAATACAAAATACTTGTGTGTCCAATCACACTTGGCCAATAAAGAGTTGTATCTATTCTATCTATTCATCTATAACATTTATCACATTGAGTTACCCCATGTGGATTGTCCTGCCCTGAGTTGTCCCATGGGGAGTTGATTTGAAATTTGAAAATTTATTTATAGGCCACCCTTTTCCCTGGGGGGACTCAGGGCGGCTTACAACTCAAAGGGGGGGGGGATACAGACAATAACACATAAGGACAATACATAATTAAAAATAGAACACAACATTCATACCATTCGGGTGCCAGGTTGGCCATGGCAAGATGGCCATGGTGAATTGACCATAGCAAGGTGGCTGTGGCGGGTTGTCCTAGACCCAATTGGAAGTACTAGAGCAAGCAAGGAAACTGGACTTTTCTTTCTCTTCAGTTGCTCACCTTTTAAAATATCCAGACAGTAGAAATTTCACTAGTAACGAAATTAGCTAAACCAATCTCAGCCATTTTTATTCATAAAGTATTTACCCGAGTTTTTAAAATTTGAGAAAAGAATACAGGCTTATAATGAAACAATAGGGAATTCTTTTGTTCTAGATCCTGATTTACACATTAAATAACATTAAGGATTGCAGAGCAGAGTAATAGCTTACCGCCATCATTTATCATGAATCCTACATGAATAAGTGAAAAGTACTTTTAACAATGTAAAGACGAGGAGATACATATTTTTGAGGCAGCAACCTTTCAAGTGGTTGATTGTGTCACAGCACAGTTCATAGTGCACTTCCAAATATGCTCTAAGATATGGTGCAGAAGAAATCATATCTGACATGTAAATTCACATGTATGTAGAAGGAGAAACATTGCCAACCTTATTGCAAATAGCAATAGCAGTTAGACTTATATAGCGCTTCATAGGGCTTTCAGCCCTCTCTAAGCGGTTTACAGAGTCAGCATATTGCCCCCCACAACAATCCGGGTCCTCATTTTACCCACCTCGGAAGGATGGAAGGCTGAGTCAACCTTGAGCCGGTGAGATTTGAACAGCCGAACTGCAGAACTGCAGTCAGCTGAAGTAGCCTGCAGTGCTGCATTTAACCACTGCACCACCTCAGCTCTGCAAATTCGCTTCATCTCATTAGCTATTGAATAGCTTTGTATTTATTGCAGTGACCTTACTAATACTTGTCTGAAAACTGGTTAGAATTGTTTTCCAGTAGAGAAGAAGGTTACCCAGGGTTATGAGGTTGAGAACCCAATCTTCAAGTTGATAAAGGAACTCCCTGACCTGTTCTTCTACTGTGCTGTTTTTTTGTAGTATTTTGTCATTAAAGATATGCCCTTGGCGATACTTGGCAAGCTTCCTTATTAATGAGAGAGGATTGAGCCAAGAACTTATTTCTACCATAAATTTTGCTCTTAAATGGAAAAGGATCCAGAGTTCAATGTTCACTCCTTGTTTGAAGGGGGACAGCCCCACACACCCCTGAGATCATGAGTTTCAGCAACATCTCTGGATGGGATGATTTTTATGACCCAGATGAACCTAGAAATGTAAGCAACCAATTCTCTCTTTTTTCCCCCAATTTCAGAGTTGTAATTTCCCTCCTTCTCCCCATGTGTATCTCCCAGATTGCCTGTAATGCTATACCTGAAGGAACCCAGGCAGCAAAAAATATCAAATATGTTCTAGGATCCAGGTGCAACCATCTGAAAAATTTGTACAGAGCTCGGTGCTCTTCTCTGATTCTCCTGCTTTCAATATTTACCTCAGCCAGGATAAGCCATGCTTTATTGACATTGTAGCCTTTGCAATATGAGATAATATTACAATAGGAATATTGCAAAAATTGGAAAGATCAGTAATATCAGTCTTCTGTGTGGTGTTGTAACGTAATATATGTGACTTCCCATTTGGATTACTGCAATACTCTTTACCAGAAGTAAAGGCAGGATTTCGAAGAGGCAGAGGAACTAGAGATCAAATTGCCAATATACGCTGGATCATGGAGAAAGCTTGTGGGGTTCCAGAAAAACATCTCCTCCTGCTTCATTGACTATGCTAAAGCCTTTGATTGTGTAGATCACAACAACTTGTGGCACGTTTTTAAAGAGATGGGAGTACCAGACCATCTAATTTGTCTCTTGAGATACCTATATGCAGGTCAAGAAGCAACAGTAAGAACTGGACACGGAACCACTGATTGGTTCAAAATTAAGGAAGGAATTTGGCAAGGCTGTATACTGTTGCCCTGCCTATTTAACTTATATGCAGAGCACATCATGAGAAAGTCAGATGAATCACAAGTTGGAATTAAGATTGCCAGGAGAAATATCAACAACCTCAGAAATGCAGATGATACCACCCTAATGGCAGAAAGTGAAGAGGAACTAAAGAGCCTCTTGATGTGATGTGCGAAGGAGAGTCCTTTGGACTGCAAGGCGACCAAACCAGTCAGTCCTAGAGGAGATCAACCCTGACTTCTCTTTAGGAGGCCAGATCCTGAAGATGAAACTCAAATACTTTGGCCACCTAATGAGAAGGAAGGACTCACTGGAGAAAAGCCTCATGCTAGGAACAATTGAGGGCAACAGAAGAAGGGAATGAGATGGCTAGATGGAGTCACCGAAGCAGTAGGGGTGAGCTTAAATGGACTCCGGGGAATGATATAGGACAGGAAGGCCTGGAGGAACATTGTCCATGGGGTCGTGATAGGTCGGACACAACTTTGCGACTAACAACAACAACAACAATACTCTACACAGGCTGCCCTAGAACATCTGGAAGCTTCAGCTGGTACAAAATGCAGCAGTGCAAACTAAATGGTATCAGCTATTCGGCACATGGAACAATACTGCTTCAGGGGCTGCCTTCGTTGCCAGTATGTTTCCATCTACAAATCAAGGTATTGGTTGTCCCCTTTAAAGCCCTTCATGGTTTGGGACTCAATTACCTGAGAGACCATTTTCTTCCAGTTGCTTTTACCCATCCAATCCACCCGCCAGGAGATGTGTCTTCTCTGCTGTAGCCACTCTGCTCTGGACCATTTTCTCTCCAGAGATTAAGATGATCCCAACCCTGCTGTCCTTTTAGACCTGTCCATGTGTTTAGGTCTGGGGTTTATTTAATTTAATTTAATTTAATTTAATTTAATTTTTTAATTTAATTTAATTTAATTTAATTTTTCAATTTTTAATTTTTAAATTGGTATGTTGAGTGCATGGGATTGTCTGGGATGGTGTGAATGACCTCACTTTTATTATTATTATCGTTGTAATTTGTGTTTTTAATTACTCGTGAGGACTGCTTGTGTGAGAGCTTGGGTATGATTGATTCGGAGGGCCTGCCGGGGTTTGCGGGGGTCACCGGGGTGGTTGGGGGGACTATGTCCACGGGAGAGGGTCGGAGCATTGCGGTCATAACAGGGAGGGGCAGATATGGCGGGGACTTTAGGGCAAGCCATTACCGGGGAAGGAGGGTTCGCTACATTACAGAGATCCCTCCTTCCGGCCCTATGAGTCCCACTCCAAGACCAGATGGCGCGAGTAGTCAGGACCCTGGTCTCAGGCTGCTGTTGCTAAATGCCAGGTCTGTTGTTCACAAAGCTCCCCTCGTCCGGGACTTAATTGTTGACGAGAGGGCAGACCTGGCATGTATTACTGAAACCTGGCTGGGCACAGAAGGAGGAGTCCCCCTTGTAGAGATGTGCCCAGAGGGATTTCAGGTGCTTCATCAGCCGAGAGCCCAGGGAAGGGGTGGCGGTGTGGCTATTATTATCCGGGAGTCTCTGTTACCTCGTAGGGTCCCTGCTCCGGAGCTTGCCGGGTGTGAGTCCCTGCTGATAAAGTTGGACCTCAAGGGTCAAGTGGGTTTGCTGCTAACGTACCTGCCTCCCAACTGCGTTGCAGCATCCCTCCCCTCGCTCCTCGAGTCAGTAGCCGAGCTGGCAGTTGAGCTCCCCAGGCTTATAGTTCTGGGGGACTTTAATTTGCCATCGCTCGGTGAACGCTCTGACGGGGCGCAGGAGTTCATGGCTTCCATGACAGCCATGGGCTTGACCCAGGTAATTCAGGGCCCAACTCATACAGCGGGTCACATGCTCGACCTCGTATTCCTCTCGGAGCAGTGGATGCGTGATCTTGGTCTGAGGGGTAATGAGATCATACCCCTGTCGTGGTCAGACCACTGCCTACTGAGGCTTGACTTCCGGAGGCCAAACCCCCACCGTAGGGAGGAGGAACCGACCAGGTGGTTCCGCCCCAGGCGACTTATGGACCCTTTGAGGTTCCAGACGGAGCTTGGGGTAATTCCCGACACTCTCGCCCACAGTTCGGCGGAGACTCTGGTTGCCGCCTGGCATTCGGTGGCATCGGAGTCTCTTGACCAGATTGCGCCACTACGGCCCCTCCGGGTCAGCGGATCCCGGAGACCTCCTTGGTTCACCGAGGAGCTCCGGGAGAAGAAGCGCCGGAGGAGAAGCCTAGAGCACCTGTGGAGGTCCGATAAGTCCGAGGCGAACCGAGCACTTTTGACTACCTGCACCAAGGATTACATCCGGGCACTAAGAGTTGCCAAAAGAACGCATATCTCCGCCTTGGTAGTGTCCGCCAAGTCACGCCCAGCCGCCCTGTTTAGGATCACCCGCTCCCTCCTCAATAGGAGGGATGTGGGAGACCCCTTGCAGGGTAGGGCTGAGGACTATGCCCAGTTCTTGGCGGACAAAGTTGCTCGGTTTCGGTCGGACTTGGACTCCACCTTTGCAGATCCAGCCGAGACACAGGGGGATTACTTGGCAAACCATCTCTGGGTTGAGTTCCAGGATGTTGCCTCTGGGGATGTGGACAAGGCCATTCGAGCTGTAAGTGCCTCCACCTGTATTCTGGACCCGTGTCCCTCCTGGCTGGTTGCCAACAGCAGGGAGGTGACACATGGCTGGATCCAGGTGGTTGTGACCGCCTCCCTTCGGGAGGGGCACTTCCCCGCCGCACTTAAGACGGCGGTGGTGAGACCCCTCCTGAAGAAACCATCCTTGGATCCAGCCATTTTAAACAACTATCGTCCTGTCTCCAACCTCCCCTTTATTGGGAAGGTTGTTGAGAAGGTGGTGGCCTTCCAGCTTCAACGGGCCTTGGAGGAAGCTAGTTATCTTGACCCCTTCCAGTCCGGCTTCAGACCTGGTTACAGCACTGAAACCGCTTTGGTCGCATTGACCGATGATCTCTGGAGGGCCAGAGATGGAGGCCATGCGTCTATCCTGGTTCTCCTTGACCTCTCAGCGGCTTTCGATACCATCGACCATGGTATCCTTCTGCGACGACTGCGGGAGGTGGGGGTGGGAGGCACTGTTTTGCAGTGGTTCTCCTCCTACCTCTCGGACAGGTCGCAGTCGGTGTTGGTCGGGGGGCAGAGATCGTCCCTGAGGCCCCTAACATATGGGGTGCCGCAGGGTTCGGTCTTATCCCCCCTACTATTTAACATATACATGAAACCGCTGGGCGAGATCATCCGGAGGCACGGGATAAAATACCATCAATATGCGGATGATACACAACTGTATCTGTCCGCCCCGTGCCAACTCAATGAAGCGGTGGACGTGATGAACCAGGGTCTTGAGGCCGTTAAGAACTGGATGAGCGCTAACAAACTGGTACTCAACCCGGACAAGACCGAGTGGCTGTTGTGTTTCCCTCCCAACAATTTGGCCGATATTCCAACACTCAGGCTGGGGGGTCAAATTTTATACCCCTCAGATAGGGTCTGTAATCTAGGAGTCCTCCTGGATCCACAGCTGACTTTTGACCATCAGTTGTCGGCTGTGACCAGGGGGGCATTTGCCCAGGTTCGCCTGGTCCGTCAGTTACGGCCCTACCTGAACCGGGAGGCTCTCGCAACAGTCACTCGAGCCCTTGTGATCTCTAGGCTGGAATACTGCAATGGGCTCTACATGGGGTTGCCCTTGAAGTGCATCCGGCGACTGCAGTTAGTCCAGAATGCAGCCGCGCGAGTGATAGTGGGCGCACCGCGGTTCGCCCACATTACACCCATCCTCCGCGAGCTGCACTGGCTACCTGTCGATCTCCGGGTGCGCTTCAGGGTATTGATGACCACCTTTAAAGCACTCCATGGTAGTGGATCTGGGTACTTGAGAGACCGCCTTCTGCCGATTACCTCCCTTCGACCGATTAGATCGCACAAATTGGGCCTCCTCCGGATTCCATCCGCCAGTCAATGCCGACTGGCGACTACACGGAGGAGAGCCTTTTCTGTTGCAGCTCCGACCCTGTGGAACGATCTCCCCATTGAGATTCGTACCCTCACCACCATCCAGACCTTCCGCACGGCCCTTAAGACCTGGCTCTCCCAGCAGGCCTGGGGATAAGTTCTTAAATTACTCGCCCGAGTGTTGACTGTTGAATGCAAGTTGTGTTTTATTATTTTATTTTGTTCACTCACTGTTTGTCTTTTATTATTGCACCCCCTTCCCTGTGATTGTGAGCCGCCCTGAGTCCCCTCAGGGAGAAGGGCGGCCTATAAATCTTAATAAAATGTCTCAAATGTCTCAAATGGGGTGTTCTTAGTTATGTTGATTCCAAATGGATTATAATAGCTTTTGGTTGTTAATTGTGTTTAATTTCTTTTTTGTTTGTTTGTATTGCTTAACTGTTTCAATTGTTTTTATACTTGTTTGCCACCTAGAGTCACTGGTTTGAGATGGGCAGCTATACAAATTAATTGGATGGATGGATGGATGGATGGATGGATGGATGGATGGATGGAATGAAATAGTCATACTTAGTAGGCTCCAATATGACAGGATTCCCCCATCCTCCTTTTAATTTTTTTTCTACATGTTGATTGTACTTCAAGGTACTAATTATGACCTTTGAAGCGCTCCATGGCTTAGGCCCAGGGTACCTGCGAGACCACCTACTGCCACCGGTAGCCTCCCACCGCCCAGTGCGATCCCACAGAGTTGGCCTCCTCAGGGTGCCGTCGGCCAGACAGTGTCGGCTGGTGACCCCCAGGGGGAGAGCCTTCTCTGTGGGAGCGCCTTCCCTCTGGAATGAGCTGCCCCGGAGCTTCATATAATCCCCGACCCCCGGTCATTCCGACGCACCCTAAAAAATTGGCTTTTCCAGCAAGCCAGCCTGGCCTGAACAAAACAAAATAAATTATTGATCACTGTTAATTTTAATTCAATTTTTTAAAAAAAAAATGTCATTGTCAATTTTAATTGGGTTTGGGATATTCTATTTAATTTTTTTAAAACTTGTATTATGGGTTTCTTTTAATGTTGTATGCCGCCCTGAGTCCTTGGGAGAAGGACGGCATATAAATCTAATAAACCTAAACCTAAACTTACAAATTATGACCTTGGCACAGCCTTCATATAGTCAGATTGGATTGCCATATAACCATCTATTTATTAGGGGGAAAAACCCTGGAATTTACTCAACAACAATGGTGTGAAAGTTTTCTACATTACCAGGTCCATTTATCCCCGTGTGCTCCAGAGAAAGTCCCGTGAAAGTAAAGAAGAAAGCATTTCGTGAAGACGCTTATGGAATACACTCTGCTTTCAGATAAGCTCTTTAATATTCTACTGGGAGGCCTGATTAATAGCTCCTAGGCTTACATGGCATCTCACCAAAAGCTGACCTGACCTTTCCTGTGTTGATTTGATATTTATTTCTAGAGTCAGTGATAACAGTAGTAACAGGAGGAAGTAAGCAGCAATGTTAGAAGACAAAAAGATAGAAATATGCTTTTTCCTCTTCTTCGTTTCCAAAGCCTATTTGTATATGCAGGCCAGGAAAATGATTCTGTGCTCTCGGCTTATTGCAGCGACTGACTGGTTTTCCAAGAATGATTTGGCACTGCGTTTATTTCTAGGTTTAATTTTTTTTTAAAGCGCCGGTATAATTTCATCAGCATTTTTCTTGAAGTGCATTTTGTTCAGAACCTATTTTTCATTGCCAGCAGATGGCTTCTGAACAACCGTATGTGCACCGAAATGTCTACTTGCAGATTCTTTCTAGCGGCCTGACGGTCTTGTCACAAGGGGCCTCATTTGCCATTCATGCTCTTGGGCGGTGCGTCTCAAAACTGTTCTTTGCAGTCTCATCTTTTTCAGGCTTAGGACCTGATACATGGCTTAGGACCTGGATACCTACGGGACCGCCTCCTGCCACATACCTCCCAACGACCTATAAGACCTCACAGATTGGGCCTCCTTCGGGTACCGTCGACCGGGCAATGCCGGTTGGTGACTACTCGGGGGAGGTCTTTCTCTGTAGCTGCTCCGGCCCTGTGGAATGATCTCCCCGCAGAGATCCGGACCCTTCCCACTCTCTCGGCCTTCCGTAAAGCCACTAAAACCTGGCTGTTCCGGCAGGCCTGGGGCTGTCGACCCCAAAATATGGTCCAGCCCCACTTGGAATGGAGTGCATGGTGTGTTTTTTTAAATCTATCTTTTCTTTCCTTCCCTTCTTTTTGATTTATTTGTATTGTTAGCCGCCCGGAGTTCTACGGGATTGGGCGGCATACAAATGTTATTAAACTTTGAAACTAAACTTTGAAACTTCATACGAAACAACAGCGAGGGTTTCTTTTGGTCTTTTTAAAAGGCCAAGGCACTGGAAGGAAAATGTGAAAGTTTACACATGAGCTACAATATAAATAAATGGATGTTCATGATGTACCAAGTCACAGTTTCCCGTGGGAAGGAATATCCTGCATCATTATCTCCTCACCATAGGATACTAGATATTTTGGGGCAGGGGGGGAGAGCGAGACAGAGACAAAGGGGAGTCTTTCCCCTGTTTCTTTTGTTGCTCTCATATTGTTACTAAAAAGAGGGAAAGGAGAATGGGAATATTTGGGGGCTAACCTATGCCTGGAATTGCTTGTTCGTGGACAAGGGCAGTGAAGAGACTCTGGTGATATTGCAAACCTTCTCACTTTCTCTCATGAGCTTTGAGGAACATTTTGTGTGTGTGTGTGTGTATTTGTGATTTGTGGGGGAAGGACTTTCTTTTCTTTTCTTTTTTTTATTAAAAAGTTTTAATAAGTTTTACAATTGTATACCTTTCTCTGTCCCTCCCTCCCCCACAATCCCACATCCCCTCCCACCCCCCCCCCCCAACCTCCCAGAGCAAATACAGGGTATAAACATTTAACAATCATACACTAAAATTAACTAACTTTAGCATCGTCCCTTCGCTTGTACTTTAACTCCCCTGTTGTAAAGCTAACTTTAGATAAATTGTAACATTCCTTGTTCATTTATTCATAAGCTAACTGAAATTTCTTAGTCCCATATTTATTTTGAATATAATCAATCCATCTTCTCCATTCCAGCTTGTACTTCTCATCTGAATGGTCCTTGAGGTATGCTGATATTTTAGCCATCTCTGCTAAGTTTGTTACTTTTAACATCCATTCTTGAATAGTAGGCAATTCTTCCTTCTTCCAGCGCTGCGCCACCAACAATCTTGCTGCTGTTGTTAAATTCAGAATCAAATTAGTCTCTATAACTGTACAGTCTGTAATTATGCCTAACAAGAATAACTCAGGAGACTTTCATAAGGTAGGGCAGTGATGGCAAACGCGCTCTACATGGGGCTGCCCTTGAAGAGTGTTCGAAGACTCCAATTAGTCTAGAATGCAGCCGCGCAAGCGATAATTGGTGTACCTAGGTACACCCATGTTACATCTATCCTCCACGAGCTGCACTGGCTCCCCATTGGTCTCTGGACACGTTTCAAGGTGCTAGTCGTTACTTTTAAAGCCCTACATGGTTTAGGACCTGGCTACCTGAGAGACCGCCTCCTGCCATTTACCTCCCAGAGACCTATAAGATCGCACAGACTAGGTCTCCAGATTCCATCTGCCGGTCAATGTCGGCTGGCGACTCCTCAGGGGAGGGCCTTCTCTGTAGCGGCTCCGACCCTATGGAACGATCTCGCCGTGGAGATCCGGACCCTTACTACTCTTCCGGCCTTCCGCAAAGCGATTAAGACCTGGTTGTTCCAGCAGGCCTGGGGCTGTTGATTTATCCAGCCCCATTCTGAGCTATGAATGTTGTGAATTTTAATGTCTGTTTTTTAATTTTTATATGTTCCCCCTTCCTGCTTTTATCTGTAAGCCGCCCTGAGTCTCTCGAGAGTGGGCAGCATACAAATCCTAATAAACACTAAACAAACACTAAACACTAAACCTTTTAGACTCTGAGTACCCAAACTGTGCGTGTGCATGCCCAATCTAAAACGTGCAAGCTTGCACAGGTGCAAACATAGGCACCTGCAGAGGTGCAAACATGTGCGCATGCACAGCAGAGAGCCGAAGACCAGCTGGTTAGCGGGAGGCGGGGCATGCCAACAGTAGCAGCTCGGCAAGTGATAAGATCTTATTTCGTGAGCTTCTATTTCGTCCTTTGTAGGGAACCAGAAGCTCACGAAAGAAAAGGCACAAAGATCTGACCTGGGGCGACGGCACGCGTGCCAGCAGAAAGGGCTCTGCGTGCCACCTCTGGCATGTGTGTCAAGACGTGGTTCACCATCATGGAGGTAGTGTGACTATCTGGCAAATCTATAATAAAACATATACACATTCCCAAATAAGATTTATCTGAGAATTAGAATATTAACTAATATTCCCTTCAAAAATTAGTGTGTTGAGACTATTGTTACATACGCTCCTAAATTCGGCTTATGGTCACTTATTCACGCCCTCACAGTCCTGGAAAATAGCCACACTCAAATTACTTTCAACCAAACACTGAAGCACGACCTATTCTTTAGAATACACAGAGATCCATTGCATTTAAAATAACAGCAGAACTTTATTGGTTGCAACATATCTATGTGCTCTTTCTCATATGCATCCATGGACACACACACACACAGACACACACTTATCCACATCCTTCTCAACCAGGCACTAGTCAGAAGGACAGACGCCACAAAGTCCAGATCCAAGGATGACTCAAAGAGCGGGCAGCAGAGGTGGGTTCCTGCCAGTTCGTACCTATTCGGTAGAACCGGTTTGTCAAATCTACCGAACCGGTTAGAAGAGGTTCCACCAGTGGACCCGGAAAGCAGGCCACACCTACAGAAGAGGCTCCAAATTTTTTTGAAACCCACCACTGCCACACACACACACACAGACAGACAGACTCACACAGAGAGAGAAAGAGAAAGAAAGGAAGAAATAAATAAATAAAAAAAGAAAAAAGAAAGAAAAAGTGAGAGAGATGAAAGAAAAACAGGAAAAAGGGACAGAGAGACAAAAGGAAGGAGAGAGAGAGAGAGAGAGAGAGAGAGAGAGAGAGAGAACACATGGCCGGCAAGCCACTCCCATCCGGTCACATGGGTAGCAAGCCACTCCCACAAAGGAGGCCACACCCACAGAGTAGGTTGGAAAAAATTTTGAAACCCACCACTGGCGGGCAGGCTTCAGGACTCCCTTTTCCCCAAAACATCCTTTGTTGATTCTTATGCCTGGTAGTTGTTGATGGCCCCGAGGGAGTGGTTTTCTACATGCTCAGGCCAAATTACTTTTGTCTGTTTTGGGTGATATTTTTTTCTTTGTTTCCTTAATGAGTTGGTTTCTTCTTAACTACTTCCCCTAAGGGTCCCATTCCTGGTCTTTGTCCACCCTGCTTATGTGCCTGCTTCATCTTCATCTTCAGCCTAGTCTCACACTATCTGATCTAATTTGGAGACTCAGTAAAGCATCAAGTACTCAAAAGATATAGGCCAATTTGTTTTGATGTCTGGAACTAGGACAAGAGTCACAAAAATAGAACTCAGTTTTCCTATAATATAGTATGACGAAAAGTCCAGAAATAGGCTGTTCCTTCTTTTGTTCCTCACCAGAATATCCCATTATTCTATTGTATATACCAGAGGTGGGTTCCTACCAGTTCGCACCTATTCGGTAGAACCGGTTCGTCAAATCTACCGAACCGGTTAGAAGAGGTTCCACCAGTGGACCCGGAAAGCAGGCCACACCTACAGAAGAGGCTCCAAAATTTTTTGAAACCCACCACTGGTCCTTGGATATGATTATTCTACACTATCATGCTCCTATTTATAAAACTCAGTGCCTCTGTGAAAGGTAAGGATGACTACTGCGTTTGTGGTGCAATCAGAACATTGCGTGTGTTGAAGTTGTTTTAACGCAAAGCAAAGATGCCTTTTAAAAAACAAGTTTACATCATATTCTTATGCATGCCAGTGCTGTGTGTGAGGTAATTTAAGGTGGTTCTGACAAGTGTCGTCGCCATCTTCATATCCGGTCACATGGGCGGCAAGCCACTCCCACAAAGGAGGCAGAGTAGGTTCGAACAATTTTTGAAACCCACCACTGGTATATACCCATGTTAGAGCTTTATATTATGGAAAAGCATGCCTAATTTCTTAGAAATGGGGCAGGTAGAGAGAATTGTGATCCTTTAGAATCTGGCTTTTTTTTTTAAAGTACTCATAAATCAGAATGGGATGATAAACCTAGATCTGGGAGCATTCTTACAAAAGTTCAACCCATTATCTGGAAAAGGTTTTATTCAAAGGAAAGGATGATTGTAAACATGATGTTGGTCATTCCTAAATGTAGTTGATTGTTGGAAGTTGAGGTCGGTATATAAAGGTTGATGTTACTGGTTACTAGGCTGGGTTAACTACCTCACAAAATACCACCACACAATTATTCAAGAGTAGAGACTGAAAAACAGTGCAATCTCCTTCAATCCCCACAATGCTGTGATTGATGCAACCAACAGTGCAGTGGTGGGTTTCAAAAATTGTTGGAACCTACTCTCTGGGTGTGGCCTCCTTTGTGGGACTGGCTTGCCACCCATGTGACCGGATATGAAATTATGAATTAGTACTTAGGTCGGTCCAAGTAGCTATTCAGAAACTCTGGCATTGAAGCATGGAAGTCTTAAAGCTGTCAAGTTACAAGATCCTTGCCAGTGGTGGGTTTCAAAAAATTTTGGAACCTCTTCTGTAGGTGTGGCCTGCTTTCCGGGTCCAGTGGTGGAACCTCTTCTAACCGGTTTGGTAGATTTGATGAACCGGTTCTACCGAATAGGTGCAAACTGGTAGGAACTCACCTCTTCAACAGTGGCTCAAATGTAAGGACTTAAGGACAGGCCTATCTATTACTGAATCCTATACTCACCTTTTCTACGCATTATCTGAGCTTGCTCTTTCGTCTTTTCTCTCTGTATGAAAACAACTGCTATATCCCTTTGCAATACAGTGCAATTTTGAAAAAAGAAGTCAGGATAGAGTTTCATGGAAACACAGAATTAGGACAGAGTTCAGATATGCCTGCCTTACACAGAATAAATTAAAAATTAATCTGTATTACCCTGCTCTACATAATGTTTTACGTTTCAGCAGATCCTGACTATAAACATCACTCTTTAAGTACTACAGATTACAGAAAAATAAATGCCTTTTGACCCAATGTAAAAAATTGTACTACATTTCAAATTTGTTGCAAAAAGTATAGCTCTACTAATTTTATAGTGTTCAAAGCAAAGATGGAACATTCCTTCTTGTAGTGTTGTCCTTGACAAAGAAAGAAAGAAAGAAAGAAAGAAAAAGAAAGAAAGAAAGAAAGAAAGAAAGAAAAAAAAGAGTATATTTCATATGTAATTCATTCTATCTATTCGTGCTATTTTGCTTTGTTCCACATAGGAAAGTGTTCTGACACCACCACCCTTCTCCATCCAGGAACGAAAGCCAAAAACAAACTTAAATAGGAATACTTTTAATCAGTCCAGACTCTCGTTGGCTGCAAGCCCAAAATAAACAAAGAGATAAGCACTCTGGCAGCAAGTCCTACAAAACTAGGCAAATGCAAACAAGCTCTCACAGCAAATCACTTCTCCAAGTTGGTTTCTCTGAATCATGAACGTTGACTTCTGCAAAAGGGCGTGGCCGCAGCGGTCTCTTTTATAATCAGGAGAGGATCTTAATGAGCATCAGCTAAGCGTAATCATCTCCTACAATTACGCAGTTGTTCTTGCCGCCGAGTAACCCTTTGATGGCGTGCATCCCAAAACAACTCACAAGTGTTTTCCGGAACACTCCCACTGAATCCAAGCCTCCGCCGCCACCTGGTGGCCAACCAGTCTCTCCTCACCCTGCTCAGAGTCGGCACCTTGTCCAGGGTCCTCCACCTCCTCCAGGGCTGACTCATAAGACCCCTCGCTGTTGGAGTCTGGCAGCCGCTCCAACGACTCCTGCCGGGCCACAACAGGAAAGTATGAAAGTTTGGCAAACAATTGTCAGTTAGTTTCACGTATGTTTCTCGGGTAATTTTATGACACACTCTGTGGTTTGTAGCACTGGAAAAGGATGATATGCTACAGAAGGGGTATCAAACTCAAGGCTTGCAGGCCAGATCTGGCCCGAGGGGTACTTAAATCTGGCCTGTGAGGCTGGCTTGGAAATAGCAAAGGGCCAGTCCGGGATGTCTCTGGCAGCCAAAACAGGGCACAGAGGGGCTGTGTGCAGCCCCCCCACCTTGCCCCATTTTGGCTGGCAGGGTGCTGCAGGAGGCGTCTGTCTCGTTTCCTGCTCCCCCCCCCCAAACTGGCCTGTTGAGGAAAACTACAATGCTGATCCGGCACTTGAGGAAATCCAGTTTGACACCCCTGTGCTAGAAAGTCACTCTGACAGGAAGAGAAATCCGTGACCCGTCAAAACCGCGGTCGACAAAACCGCGCTCGACGAAAGCGCGTACCTGACGTCATCAGCAGCGCGACGAAAAAAATTACAAAATAAATAAAATTAAAAAAATTAAAGCAAGCCGATTCATATAAAGGTAAGGGTTAGGGTTAGGGTTAGGTTAAGGGTTAGGGTTAGGTTTAGGGTTACGTTAAGCGTTAGGGTTAGGTTTAGCGTTAGGTTAAGGGTTACCGTTAGGTTTAGCGTTAGGTTAAGGGTTAGGTTTAGGGTTAGGTTAAGGGTTAGGTTTAGGGTTAGGTTTGGGGGGGTTAGGGTAAGGTTTTCGCTTTAATTTTAAATTTACCGCTCACAGCGCGATGTTTTCGTCGCGCTGTGATGACGTCACGTACGCGCTTTTGTCGAGCGCGCTTTTGTCTACCGCGGTTTTGTGGTGGAACCGAGAAATCTAATTTGCAAAAATTATAATCAATTGTTCATGTGGGTAATGGTTTTTTTATATGATGTTTCATCTATTCTCTGAGGATTATGTTGTTGTTGTTTTAAATCTAACTAAAGATATTAGTTTTATAATTTCTTAAAGATTAGTGTTTATCCTGGCATAAGCTTTCATAGACCGTAACTTTAATTTATTGAATGCATAAAATTCACAAAAGTCAATGTAATGATAAATGGATTAATCTTCAGTATTCTGCATCACTCTTTTATTTAGAGATTGATCCAATTACCCTTCTGGAAAGTATTTGTGTAATTGCTGTAGTCCTATTTCTATAGGGCTTACGAAGCAATTTTGACATTCACATTGTAAAACTACTCTAAGAGTCAGATGCAAAAGGTTGACGTAGTGATCCTACCAAGACCACAAGTTGAACAAAGGCTCCATTGTGTCATTAAGTCATCCAGCAGAATGGATGAATTATCCCAGATGTTGTCGATTTGTGACGCAATTCTCATTGACACTGATGCTCCCAGATGCTTTTGTTCCCGAGCGTTGTTGACTGGTGCTGTACCTTGCCAGCTACCATTGTCTCTCTAAAGTTGTTTACCAGGATGGAGGCAATACTATAGTGAATGCAAAATTACTTGGCATGTGTCAGTAGATTAAATCCTAGATTATCTTCCCACGTCAAATTGCATTGGGAGGAAATTGAGGATGAATGAAGAGTAGAAAACAGAGAATGGAGGAAATATCAACATTAGGTTTCATTTATTTATTTCATTTTATTTATTCATTTATTTTATTTATTTGTCTTGTATGCCGCCCACTCCCGGAGGACTCTGGGCGGCTCACAAAAGACAAGGGAAAGGGGGGAACAACACAAAGACAACATATTAAAAACAAAACCAACATTCACAATTTCTATGGAGGTAGATGCTTCTCAGCTCCCCCCAGCCTGCTGGAACAGCCAGGGCTTGGTGGCTTTGCGGAAGGCCGGGAGGGTAGTAAGGATCCGGATCTCAACAGGGAGCTCATTCCAGAGGGCCGGAGCTGCAACAGAGAAGGCTCTCCCCCGGGGAGTCGCCAGCCGACATTGGCTGGCAGATGGAATCCAGAGGAGACCCAACCTGTGCGATCTAATTGGTCTGAGAGAGGTAATCGGCAGGAGGCGGTCTCTCAGGTACCCAGGTCCGATGCCATGCGACCAGCACCTTGAAGCGGATTCGGAGACTAATAGGTAGCCAGTGCAGCTCGCGGAGGATAGGTGTAACGTGGGTGTACCTTGGTGCACCCACAATCGCTCGCGCGGCTGCATTCTGGACTAATTGGAGTCTTCGAACACTCTTCAAGGGCAGCCCCATTTATTTTTAAGGTATTTAAACATTTATTAATTCGCACATTATGAATATGAGGAATATTTTAAGAGGGAAATGTTTTAGGTTTTATGTTCAACGGTCATTTTACATATATATTTCTGAGTATTGCATGTTAGAAATTTCTTCATTATACTTTAGTAAGGCTTATTAAAAGTCCTTTTCAGTTTCACCTTCTTAGCCTGTAAGGAAGGGTTATCAAACCCTATCGCATCGCACGCCATATCGTGACATATCGGGATGTTTCTTGCCTTTGCAGAACCTGGGTGGGCGTGGCCTGCACGGGCCATATCCGCCCCGCGGGCCACCAGTTTGACAGGCTTGCTGTAAGGTATTGAGAACTCTCTTAACAATGAATTTTATGTCTGTAAAGATGTTTACAAACTTTCTGCTGGCATGGTTTTCTTCTTGGATTTAGGGAATTTCAAATGATAAGATTTCCCCTCCAAGCCAATTCCAATGCATAACTTGCTTGCCGTTTTTCTGTTTTTGAACTACAGGTAGTCTTCAATGTACAACGGTCCTTTTAATGACCATTCGAAGATACAGTGGCCCTGAGAAAAGGAACTTATGAGCATTTTTTACATTTACAAAGGTTGCAGCATCCCCAGGGTCACCTGATCAAAATTCGGCCGCTTGGCAATTGGCGTGTATTTAAGACATTTGCATATGTCCCGGGATCACGTGATCACTTTTTGTGACCTTCTGACATGCAGTGTCAGTATTGGAAGCCAGTTTCATTTAACAACCTTGTTGCTAACTTAACAACTGCAGTAATTCACTTAACAACTGTGGAGAGAATGGTTGTAAAATGGGGACAATTTAGCAATGGAAATTTTGGGCTCAATTGTGGTTGTAAGTTGAGGACTACCTGTACAGATTCATCATTATTTTCAGTTTGTGTTTTTGCTAACTAGCTACTTGGTACTCCAGGGAATGTGTCTTCTGAATAAAACATAGCACAGAGAGGAATATGGGTGAAAAGATATATCTGGTTTCCCTCAAGCAGTCCAAGCCTACCTGAAGAGTTTATGGAGTTGCCTCAATTGGCTGCACATCCATACCAAGCACATGTCACATCTCTGCTCCTTCCCAAGGCCTTATCTGGAGTAGGTTTCCATGTGTATTGGTATGCGGGAAGGGCCTCTACATGGTGGAAACCCTGTCCTACTTAGGTTTTTCCTCATGAACGTTGTGCCTCTTGGTGTCCTTACAATAAGGAGGGATATTGCCATGCTCCCCATGTGATTGTATGATTGCACCGTGATTTCTCTTCTGTACTATGATTTACTAGACAAGCTTAGGCCCTGATACTCATCCATCAGAATGTGCCATCCTACTGTTCAAGAATGGACATTAAAAGTAACAAACCTAGCAGAGATGGCTAAAATATCAGCATATCTCAAGGACCATTCAAATGAGAGATATAAACTGGGGTGGAGAAGATGGATTGACTATACTCAAAATAAATATGGGACTAAGAAATTCCAGTTAGTTTATGACTGAAGAAACAAGGAATGATATAATCTGTTTAGAGCTAGCCTAGCAAAGAGGAGTTAAAGCTCAATGAAAGATGATACTAACTTTGTTTAAAAAGTTTATCTTAGAATATCTTTGTTAAAGATTTATACCTTGTATTGGTTCTGGGAAGCCGGGGGGGGGGGGGTTGGGGGTTGGGGGGGGAGGGTAGGGGGAAGGAGGTAAATATTTGTAAAAGCTGTTTTTTCAAAATTTTCAATCAAAAAGAATGTGCCATCTGAACAAACTACTGTGTATACGCGCCATTCTCCCCAAATTAATTTTACAAATTCAGCACCTTAGAGCCGAAATGCGTAGGGAAGGAATGTAAACCAAAGCTGCTTTTCTGTCAACAGGTTCAGTTCAGGCATCACTCCAACTGACCTGTGAAAACATTTCTAGAACAGGGATGCTAGCTCAATGTGTCCACGATGAACCATTCTGTACTTTGAACTGTTTCTTGATTGGTTCAAGGCATTTTATAAAAATCTGCTGTCAGCAGAATTTCCCACCTAAACCAAACTCTCCTGGCTTCGGTAGTGCTGTTTCCAAAGAACGTCGAGATCCGTTGTCCTCCCTGTAGTGGTTACCAGACGTTCTGGGTGACTGATATGCTAAATCAGATATTAGTTTATTCCCTCCCAGCTTCATCCTGGCCTGGGAAGACCCTGGTGTCAGCTCAAAAGGAACTGTTACCATGAAGCAGCTGCCTTTCAAAGCAGACCTCCGATCAGATGCATACAGAGAGAGCCACTTTGTTCTCTATCCAAAACACTGCCACTGCAAGGGAAGGGAAGCCAGATGCGAAACCTTCATTGTTCATGGCTTTGTCTTTTATTTTGTTTCCCTGTATTTCTTGTGTATTCTTAGGGACAAGGGGATCTACTGAGGAACGCCAAAAATGAAGCCATAGAAAATATGAAGCAGATCCAGCTGGCTTGCTTATCGCGCGGACTGAGCAAAAGTGGAAGTGGGAACTCGGATGCCAAGGCTAAGCCCGGTCCTGAGCCGGCCGAAAAAAAAGAGACAAGCGGCGAGAATGCCAGGCTCTGAACAAAGCCAACGGTGTCGTTATATTTCAATAGTTGAGAATTATTTTTTTAACACATTAAAAAAGAGAAAGAAAGCTCACATTAGCACCCTCTACAGGGCGTCAGAAGTATTACAATTCTCATAGTGCCAACGTTTTGCTGCTGTCATCTGCCTAAATTTAAACTCTCTGGTAGTGACGTTCTAATACTTTCCAGTTTTGTGTGGGGAGATCCTTTAACATTTTTTTCCATGAATGACATTATTGCCCTTTTCCTTTATTTATTATTTTGTAATTTTGAAGAGCTATGTGGAGAGGGAATACTTTGGGTTTATACTTTGCTCTATCAGCTTTCGTCAGTGTGATTTTCCGAGTCTAATGTAGGTCTTACCACCTAAAGAAACAAAAGGCAGAAAAAGAACTTTTATTAGTGTGCTTTAATAATGGATTCCTCAACATAGAAGAATAAATTATTAACTTTTTCATTAAATTAAGTTAATAAATTATTAAACACTTTCTCTTTTTTAATGGGAGTCAGTAGGATATCCAATATACATTCCATTGACTTTTGCTAATCACGATTTGAAGTGCATTAATCTCATAGCTATTAATGGAAGAAATTGGTCACTTTTTATTTTGGAAAGGTGGCAGAAGTTCACACTGAGCTCTACCAAACATGCCTGTAGGTCTGGGCAAAATGATTCCAGACTTTGGCTATGAATTGCAAGTTGAATTGAATGGAACAGAAAATTCAAAGACAATTTAGTAATGATGAAATATTTCTCACTGCCATTAGCTGAACAAAGGTAATATAAACAATTCATGTTTGTAAAAGATACCTTAATTTTGTTTGTTTGTTTGTTTGTTTTCATTCATATAGACAAATCTGCATAGGTCACATGTGCAAAGGTCCATCTCATGATTGATGCCAAAGCATGCACTTAATTCATAGAAGTTCTTCCTCCACCTTTTTAAGTTGTAAGCCGCCCTGAGTCCCCCCAGGGAAAAGGGCGGCATATAAATAAACTTTAAATCTAAATCTAAATCTTTGCATACCAGGTAGCAGTGGTTCCCAAACTTGGCAACTTTAAGACTTGTGGACTTCAACTCCCAGAATTCTCCAGCTGGAGAATTCTGGGAGTTGAAGTCCACAAGTCTTAAAGTTGCCAAGTTTGGGAACCACTGAGGTAGAGCATATGGGATGGCAGTCTCTTGGTTCACTATGAGACACGAAGTGTGAATTACAAGACCGTGCATATTTTCTAAGCACCATCATGCAATTGTTGAACCTTTATGCTTAGGTGTATGTAGTTTTTTCAACGTTTGCCATGTTTCCTTAGTTACATTATTGTGAGAATACTTTCCACATCTTTTAAGTACATATCATGAGAGACAATGCTACGATGGGCACATGGCTAGCATTCTTTTATCAACTCCAGCAGAAATTAATGCAGCCAAACCGAACTGATTAGCATGGGAGAAGCAATTTCAAACTGAGCAGGTGAAACGAAGCTGCCATTTGACTTCGTGATCATAACTGCCCTGTTTCTAAGCAGAGCTCCAGGTGCATTGATGTTGTTATACAATATTTAACATTTATATCACAAAGCTAAAAATAAGTCACATGGGTGATGCAGCATAGAGGAGTGAATTGCTAGCTGTGCTTCTAGTGAGTCAGGCACATGGTGATGATCCCCATCATGCTTTTCCTGTTTGCCTAAATCTTACTTTGGTGACATCGATTTCATTGTGTGAATTTTGCCACAGGTTTGATAGACTGGAAATGTGAAGCAACACAGAGAGTAAGAGCTTAAAAACACCCAATGGTTATTATAAATTCTCAGCGTGTCCCATTAAAAAAATATTTCAACGTTGAGAAGAAGATGTGTGGGTTCTGTTGTTTTGTTCCCCAGTAAAGCTGGAAGACAAGTGAAAATGCCTCCATGTTACCATCCTTCTCAGTGCCTGGCTCAAATACTTTAGCAATGGTTGTGTACTTCAGATTTCTCAAAGCTTCAGTATATATTTGCATTTCCTCAGTTAGAAGCAAGAGTTCTATGAATATAAGACACTGTATTTATTTGAAGCATTGCTTTTATTTTGAAAAGCTGCCTTTTAATTAATTTGATTAGCAAATGTGCTGACTTTTCTCAATATAACAAAAGGCCAATTGTTGGAAGTTTGTCTAAAACTATTATATACATTAAGTTATTTTTTTTTTAAATTTCTTAACAACACTACAATGTTCATGTTGCACATTTCTGAAAGAGTAAAGATTGCAGGGGGGGGGGGGAAATGACCAATGTTTAAAACTGAGTTTATTTATTATTATTTTTATTTCAAAGACTTTATATAACCACCCTACTGTAACCACAACTCTGGCCAGTTTTCAAGACAATAAAAATTGTTTAAAAAAAACAATTTTATAACATTCTTTTAGAATTAAGCCTTCATTATCCTATGAAATGATATCAGCAGGTCCTTGACAGAATCATTCATTTAATAACTGTTCAGAGTTATCAATAAAGCAGAATATTTGTACTGATGACGTTACCTAGTTTGGGTGAGGAAAAACAATGAAGCTCAAAGAGAATAAGGACCCCCACATTCAAAGTTATGAGGGTATTGAATGTTAATGTTAATGTTTGTTAATGTTTAATACATTTATATGCCGCCCAATCCCGAAGGACTCCAGGCGGCTTACATAAAAAACAATTTAAAAGAATACTAAAAGATTTAAAAAATAAAGAGACAAGCAGTTAAAAAGACACAACATGCACTCAACCTTAGTGGGGCTGGACCTCATTCAAGAGGTCAACAGCCTCAGGCCTGCCGGAAAAGCCAGGTCTTAATGGACTTTCGGAAGGCCGCAAGAGTGGAGAGGGTCCGGATCTCTGGGGGTAGATCGTTCCATAGGGCCGGGGCAGCTACAGAGAAGGCCCTCCCCCGAGGAGCCGCCAAACGACATTGTCTAGTTGATGGCACCCGGAGAAGGCCCATCCTGTGAGATCTTATCGGATGCTGGGAGGTATGTGGCAGAAGACGGTCTCGTAGATATCCAGGTCCTAAGCCATGTAGGGCTTTAAAGGTGATAACCAGCACCTTGAAGCGCGTTCGGAGACCGATCGGGAGCCAGTGCAGCTCGCGGAGGATGGGTGTAACATGGGTGTATCTCGGTACACCCAATATCGCTCGCGCGGCTGCATTCTGGACCAGTTGTAAAAACAGTGACTTATGACCAATCTTCACACTTGCAACTGTCGTAGCCATCTCCACAGTCATGTGCTTTGACAATTAATGTGTATTTATGCAGCATCCCGAGACTACATGGGACCACCATTTGCAACCTTCCAAGAGGACTTCTAACAAGCAAAGTCAATGTTGAAAGGTGGATTCACTTAACTGTGATTTAATTAATGAGCACAGAAAAAGGTCTTAAAATCACTTATGATTCACATTGCACCAGCATCACTTAGGAATGGAAATTCTGCCTCCAATTGTGGTTTTATGTTGAGAAAGGCCTGTATACAATATAAACATATCAGGAGCCGAGGTGGCGCAGTGGTTAAGGTGCAGTACTGCAGGCCACTTCAGCTGACTGTTATCTGCAGTTCAGCGGTTCTAATCTCACCGGCTCAAGGTTGACTCAGCCTTCCATCCTTCCGAGGTGGGTGAAATGAGGACCTGGATTGTTGGGGGCAATATGCTGACTCTGTAAACCGCTTAGAGAGGGCTGAAGGCCCTATGAAGCGGTATATAAGTCTGACTGTTATTGCTATTGCTACTTTGCATAAACCATTTTATGAATGTGTTTGTGTGCATGAGTAGTGAATGGATTTATCTACAGATTCAACTTAGGAGTTATGTCAACTGAAGAACTAATCGATTCAACGTTAGGGCAGTCGGGATGTGTGTTATAATCTGACACTGAAGAAAGAAATGTACATATCTCCTTATCAATTCCTATATTTTCCAAAACAGTTTTAATGATGTTCATACATGCTAAGGTTTGATACACTTTCCAGGAATGGTTACCAGCAGGCTTTAGTATATGTCATTTCTTGACTGTGTTTTGAACATTTTGCTGAGCGGTGATGTTCACTGCCAACAGGCCTTTGATATTTCTGGGAGAGGATAAGAAAAAGTTATACTTTCTCCCATTTGTGATTGATCTCCATCTGCATCTGCTCTATCTGAGTAACATCAAAAAAAGAGGACGATAACTATGCAGTCTTTACACAAGGCAAAAGAATTACAGTGAGCCCTTTACTTTGTCATTATGAAGTCACGGGAATGTTTCTGGGAGATTATGCACACTGGCTAATGAACATGCACATTGCCCATGCAAAGTTTAAGTGCATATTCCAAAGATGAGGGAAACAAGGACCTTGACTAGGAAATATTCACAGTGCCCTCCACAGTGTATATGGTGGTTGATGGCCATGCACATTAACTACTGCAATGTGCTCTACATGGGGCAGCCCTTGAAGAGCATTCGGAGACTTCAGCTTGTCCAGAATGCAGCCGCGCGAGCGATTGTGGGTGCACCTCGGTACACCCACGTTACACCTATCCTCCGCGAGCTGCACTGGCTGCCTATTGGTCTCCGGATACACTTCAAGGCGCTAGTCGTCACTTATAAAGCCCTTCATGGTATTGGACCTGGGTACTTGAGAGACCGCCTGCTGCCAATTACCTCCAATAGACCGATTAGATCCCACAGATTAGGCCTCCTCCGGATTCCATCTACTGGCCAATGCCGATTGGCGACTACCCGGAGGAGGGCCTTCTCTGTGGCTGCTCCGGCCCTCTGGAACGAGCTCCCCGTGGAGATTCGAACCCTCACCACCCTCCAGGCCTTCCGCAAAGCCCTTAAAACCTGGCTGTTCCGACAGGCCTGGGGCTAAAGAGCTTTTGCCCCCCTCCTCGAATGGTATGGTTGTTGTGTGCTTTTTAAATTGTGGTACTGTTTCGTTCCGTGTTTTTTTCTTTTCCTTATTTGTACACCTCCCCCCCTTTACTTGGATTGTGAGCCGCCCTGAGTCCCCTCCGGGGAAAAGGGCGGCATAGAAATATAATCAATCAATCAATCAATCAATCAACTCTGCAGTTTACGTTGCCCCAAACAAAAACTAATCAAGTCTCTCAATTTTGGAGGTCCCTGGGCATATTTTAAATTTGGAAGACACTCGCCCAATATGCCATCTCTTTTAAAAAAGAATTATGTGACAGAAGAGCTATAAATCTTATAAATTAATAGTTCAGTGACAATTTCGTATCCTTTGAACACACCAGGAGTCAAGAAAGTGTCACCAAGAGGTCTTTGAATAGGACGGAATGAGGAGCTTACTGTCTCAAAATGGCTGCCATTTTTCATTGTTGCTAATCATAAAACATCCATTTACCAACAAACAAAGCAAAGCAAAAACCCCAAAAACAAAATTAGGAGCTTATTTCTCATTCTCTTCCATTCATTGACGCAAACAGGAAGCTCTATACCATTCCCAGTTTATTTTTTTCTTGTACAGATGGCAAAACAAAGCACTGAAATGGTGCCACCCATTGATTTCATTTTTAGGGGGCTCCAGGGCTGTCTTGCACATAAAAATGGGGCTAGAATTTGGTTCCTTAAGTGGATAAAAATAATCCCAGCAAAAAATAACTCAGCTGGGCACATGCAGAGGGAAATGATTGGAGGCACACTAGTGCTCATGTTGGAAATTCCAATATTACAATATGGGGGACCTTGATTGTTAATGATAATATAAAGGAAGCATCTTTTATTTTCAACATGCAAGAGGAATATTTAGAAACTAAGCCTGATAACATCATATCTGCTGATCAGCACAGTTAATTTATTGCATAGGTTTCTGAAAATACAAAGCCTGGGGTAGCTAGTGAATAATTCAGAAGGCTTCCGTCCTATTCAAAGACCTCTTGGTGACACTTTCTTGACTCCTGGTGTTTTCAAAGGATACCAAATTGTTACTGAATCATTAATTTATAAGATTTATAGCTCTTCCATTACATAATTCTTTTTTTTAAAGAGATAGCATTTTCTTCCAACCTCTGAATACAAATTATAGAATTATAAATCAAAGCCAACAGTTTTGATTTGTCCCATAGATATTATTAAGCAGAATCATGTTAAAAACAATCACTTTGCAAAATTGAAGGCAGCAGGTTCAAACTATAAAGTGTCCTGGTGAATGCTGACTGATAGGAATCTTTTGGAATTCAATGAAAGAAAATAGATTCACAGAATATAATGTTTGGATGTGACTCAGAGGTGGGTTCCTACCAGTTCGCACCTATTCGGTAGAACCGTTTCGTCAAATCTACCGAACCGGTTAGAAGAGGTTCCACCAGTGGACCCGGAAAGCAGGCCACACCTACAGAAGAGGTTCCAAAATTTTTTGAAACCCACCACTGGTCCTTGGATATGATTATTCTACACTATCATGCTCATATTTATAAAACTCAGTGCCTCTGTGAAAGGTAAGGATGACTACTGCGTTTGTGGTGCAATCAGAACATTGCGTGTGTTGAAGTTGTTTTAACGCGAACCAAAGATGCCTTATAAAAAACAAGTTGACATCCTATTCTTATGCATGCCAGTGCTGTGTGTGAGGTAATTTAAGGTGGTTCTGACAAGTGTCGTCGGCATCTTCATATCCGGTCACATGGGGGGCAAGACACTCCCATCCGGTCACATGGGGGGCAAGACACTCCCACAAAGGAGGCCACACCCACAGAGTAGGTTCGAACAATTTTTGAAACCCACCACTGTATGAGATGTAAATAAATACATCAAATATTGCAAGCTTTCCCTGCAGCCTTTCCTCTAACACCGAAGAGTGACCGACCCACCGTTCATATGTAGTTAAAAGTAAGTCCCGGAAAGTTCACCTACTCCCCAAAAGCAAAAAAAAACTTCCTATAAGGGTAGCAAATCAGAGAGGGACATAGATGGGGAGGTTGTTAGCATATGGTTAACATATTGGTTAACAATATGGAACAAGCATTTACAAGAATTCAGTGTGATGGTTAACCATGGAAAAAGTGATGCAATTTGTTTTTAAAGAGAATCACGATTTTAAAAATTAATAAATTGACACAGTGATGCCGTCTGATCTATTAGGATGTATCCCAGTGCTGTTCAAATGTTCTTGTCCTTGAGGCTGACCTGTAAGGAGCGTAGTCTTGCTGATCTGCTGGGTTAAATTTTTATTACTTTAGCTCATGAAGAAAACAGTTACTATTTTCATAAACTGGCCTGCAGGAACATCCAAACAGTTTGCATATACTCGGAGAATTCACACTTGGTGAAACTCCTTGAACCCACAACAGGCATGTTCTAAGCTGCTCATAATAGCATAAGGAATCAGTGAGGTCTGTATTATGTCTACCAGTAGTAGAAAGACTCAAGCAAGGGTAGGCATCCATCAAGTGCTGTACACAAATTGATTTTGAGCGAAAGAAGGAAAAGACGAATGAAATATCTTGGAAGCTGACTAGAATCTTGGACTGGGGTATTCCACGCTGCAACCTTCTGCCTTGTGACTTATTATTTTCCTAGGGTGGAAATTATTTCTAGACATCTATAATCTGCGTCTTCTAGATCTTTACCATTTTTGTACATTGGAGTGGATTGATCAATCGATTTATAGGACATGTATGGCCATCTATCTGATATAATGACTCTAGGCAGCTCATAACACCTAAAACATGCCTAAAAACAAAGGGACCCCTCCTCCCCAGGCATGAGCCAAACTATCTCCCAGCTTAACTCCTATCCTAGCCAGTGGTGGGATTCAAATAATTTAACAACCGGTTCTCTACCCTAATGACCATCTGGGTAGGTGGGGCTCGGTGGTCATGTGACTGGGTGGGCGTGGCCAACTCAAGGTCACTCAGGTCGATGGGCGCTTCGCCTTAGCTGTTACAATGCAATAAGGGTTAACCGGAGAGGCAGTTTCTGTATGCAGGTCAATAAAGATTAGGCTAGAAACAACACTATAAAGTTTACTTCCTGCCTTCCTTACAGGATTAGCCCTGTAAAGTGGGAAAAAACAAAAGGAGATTTCTTCCAACAACTACTTAGAAAATTACCAACCGGTTCTCCCGAATAGGTGCGAACTGGCTGAATCCCACCACTGATCCTAGCACAACACTTGGGGTAGCAGTGAGGTATTCAGTCCTTTGGAAGCTAAAACAGTAGGGATGCCTTAGGCTATTCCAAATGGAATGCAGAGGCACATTTCCAAGGTCCCATCACATGTCAACTTTTAAGGGAGGGAACCTGGAGAAATCCATGCTGTCTGACCCAATGAGATGGGCAGATAACCTTAGGGATAGGTGGTCCCAGAAGTAACTGGACCTGTGCAATGTACCATGCAGGGTCCCTGCTTGTTCCTTGGAAATATCTTCCAGGCATTCAACAGACCTTGTGTCCCAAATTTTCAGGCAGAAACTCCCAGTGCTTGACAAAACCTAAGGATAGACGCATCCACAATAATGTTTCTTGTATTGGTATAATCTAATCTTGTCCGATCAGATGCATTTACTTTGAACATCAAGAGCCGTGGTGGCACAGTGGTTAGAATGCATTATGGCGGGCTAATTCTGCTGACTGCCAACTGCCAGCAGTTCAACAGTTTGATTCTCATCGGCTCTCGGTTGACTCAGCCTTCCATTCTATTGAGGTGGGCAAAGCGATGACCCCAATTGTTGGGGGCAATGTGCTGACTCTGTAAAACCACTTAGAGAGGGCTGTAAAGTGGTGAAGCAATATATAAGTGCTATTGCTATTGAAGAGAGGAAGAAAGTGCGAAATTCAGTTTTCCAGACTCTTCCTTAAATATTAGAAATATTTGCAGCTTATTGGATAATTGTACATTCTCACAGAAAGTTTTTGCATGTATGATTGTTCTACCATGTAATGGCCTCTTCCCCATATGTTCCCCATATGTTCTCATTGAACCATAATACAGATATTTTTGTTAAAACCCATGTCTTTTAGGGGCAAAGGCTGCCCAGAGATGGAACTGAAAGCAAAAAAAAAAAAATCTCAGAAAATACATAACATTTCCTTTCTAACTCTCCTATGGAAAGTGAGAAGAGATAGTTATTTCAAAGCTTCTGCCGTTCTTAAGCAAGAAATAAGCTTCTTCTGACACATCACTCTTTCTTAGGCTGCTGTTTTTTTTCCCCTACTAATAGTAAAAGTTCTGGAAAGACTTGACTATAAGTAACTATAGGAATGACTTTGGTACACCGATGCTATTGACTTGAATATAACAGAGAAAATGTGACAAACTTATATTTTGGGTTCTGCCTTTCCCCTTCTTAGCTCTGAGTTGATTTCATTTCTCTGTTCTGCATCTTTTATTCTCTCTGTGACTCATTAAGGTCACAACTTTGCCATTTCCACATCTGTCTCTAAAGAAATTCACTTTGATTCAACAGTCATCGTGCTTGTCTGAAAAGCCTTGCCACTACAACTGCAGAAACCTGTGCCAGACATTTTCAAGGCAAACTTATAAAACATTTCATGAATATATTCTTGCCAAACACCAGTGATGGACTGCTTAATGCATCTTCCTTCTATTCCCCGGCCAAGAACATATGGAATGTGCACGATTACATCTTTCTAGTTAAAGACTTGAAATAATTCCATCACAATTAGGCAAATATCATATCAAAGTGAATCAACTTGTGGAAGGGGGAAAAGAATAGGAATAAAACACATTTTTGCCAGCTCACATACTGCAAGCATACTCCTAATTTTAGAAAGCTAAGAGGCATAGTTATTTAGAAGATAAATTTTGTATAGCATATTATGTATCAATTACACACAGAATACATGGTACCAAGGTATTAATCTCCCATGTCGACTAACCTATCTTCCAAAGAACAGCATCTGTTGGCAAGTGAACAAGGTTGTATTATAACTGAGATTACAGCCACATCCAAGCAGTAATGGAGACTTTTTGTGCAGACCAGGTGAGAAACAGCAACTGGCAAGCCCAAAGAGAAAGTTAGGGAATGGCAGGAAATTGATAGACATAAGCGCCAGAAGACGTAGGACCAACATTTTTCCAGTGATCGGATTTGGGATGGTAGATGTGGTTCCTATTTGTCCATTATTTTATGATGGTGGTGGGGGTGATGATGATGATCCAGCAAGTAGTTTTCAACTCCTAGAGACTATAGATTTTTCTCCATCCTTTCTATTTTATACTAGTATTCCCTGTGTTGCTATCCAGAATGCAGCCGCGCGAGCGATACTGGGTGTTCCAAGATACACCCACATTACACCTATCCTCCACGAGCTGCACTGGCTTCCTATTGGTCTCTGAGCGCGATTCAAGTTGCTGGCCATTACCTTTAAAGCCCTACATGGCCTAGGACCCGGATATCTGCGAGACCGTCTTCTGCCGCACACCTCCCAACGGCCGATAAGATCGCACAGGGTGGGCCTTCTCCAGGTGCCGTCAGCCAGACAATGTCAGCTGGCGGCTCCCCGGGGGAGGGCCTTCTCTGTAGCCACTCCGACCCTATGGAATGAACTACCCCCAGAGATCCAGACCCTACCCACTCTCATGGCCTTCCGAAAGGCTATCAAAACCTGGCTATTCCAGCAGGCCTGGGGCTGTTGACCTCATGACCGAGTTCCAGCCCCGATTAGACTGGGTGCATGATGTGGTTTTTTAATCTGTTTTCCTCCGTTTTTTAACTCTTGCTTTTTTAAAATTTATTTTCTGTAAGCCGCCCGGAATCCTTCGGGATTGGGCGGCCTATAAATGTATTAAATCAAATCAAATCAAATCAAATCTTGAGCCACAGGTTTCAGAGTGTGATTTTACAAGTATCTGCAGAAATGAAAGCACCTGGTAAATGGCAGAAGAGAGCATCTTTCATCACCTGGTACCCACCTAAAGGCCACAATTGCCTGAATTCTTTAGCCCAAACTAGTCGAGAATCACTTCCAGAGGTAGAGGTTTTCTACTCTATGCCTCTGTCCAGAACAGGATCAAGCCAGACTAATGGCTTTCTACCCTTTGCTTCAAAGCCTCCTGTGACCATCTGTTGTACAGGATGCTGTATTGTCCAATAGCAATATAATCCTGGCGTGTTCCCAATCACTTTTAACATTTCAAAAAGGGACTGTTCTTTGGAAGCAACCTTGGATGTGAGCTCAACAGAGCAACATAGCAATAGGGAATTCTAATTTAATGTAATTTAAGTGGAATTGCAATTCAGCTGCACTTTGCAAGAGAAAAAGTTTCAAAGAAAAACATACACTCTTTATGCAATTTCATTAGCCTGGGCTGTATCAATAGAAATATAATGTCAAGATCAAGAGATCTGTGTTAGCCAGCTCACACCAATAATACTACACCCAGTTTGGGCTACTAAGGTTTAACAATAGCAATAGCACTTAGACTTATATACTGTTTCACAGTGTTTTACAGCCCTTTCTAAGTGGTTTACAAAGTAAGCTTATTGCCCTCAACAATCTGGCTCCTCATTTTACCGACCTCGGAAGGATCAACCTTGAACCTGTGAGATTCGAACTGCCAATTGCTGGCACCAACAAACTAGAGCATGTCCACAGGAGAGCAACTAAAATAATAAGAACTAGGACAGAAAAAACTTATAAGAAAAAAAATATTAATGTTGTTGGTGATGGATATTTTTAACCCACCTGAAGACTGCAGAATACATGATAGCTGTTTTCAAGTAGCTGAAGGATTGTCATGCGGAATATAAGATAGACTTGTTCTTAGTTATTCCAGAAGAAACAGTTGATATAAATTAGAGAGAGATAGTTTTCAGTAAAAGCTATTCAACAGTAAATCAACAGTGTCAGGGGGTGATGGATTTTCCTTCACCAGAAGTCTTTAAGTAGAGGCGGGATGGTCAGCTGTCAGTGATACTCTAATAGACACCTGCATTGGGCAAGAGGTATAGTTATTTCTAAAGTCACATCAGTGGTGGGTTTCAAAAATTGTTCGAACCTACTCTGTGGGTGTGGCCTCCTTTGTGGGAGTAGCTTGCCGCCCATGTGACCAGATGGGAGTGGCTTGCCACCTATGTGACCAGATGGGAGTGGCTTGCCGCCCATGTGACCGGATATGAAGATGCCGACGACACTTGTCAGAACCACCTTAAATTACCTCACACACAGCACTGGCATGCATAAGAACAGGATGTAAACTTGTTTTTTAAAAGGCATCTTTGGTTTGCGTTAAAACAACTTCAACACACACAATGTTCTGATTGCACCACAAACACAGTAGTCACCCTTACCTTTCACAGAGGCACTGAGTTTTATAAATAGGAGCATGATAGTGTAGAATAATCATATCCAAGGACCAGGGGTGGGTTTCAAAAATTTTTGGAACCTCTTCTGTAGGTTTGGCCTGCTTTCTGGGTCCACTGGTAGAACCTCTTCTAACCGGTTCGATAGATTTGATGAACCGGTTCTACCGAATAGGTGCGAACTGGTAGGAACCCACCTCTGATCTCATATTTCTTAACCATCCATTTCCCCTGTATTTATAAATGTTAAAAGCATAAAATTGAAATAAAGTCTCCTGTGATTTGAGCTCAGTGCCTGGTGAGTTTCCTGGCAACAAGATGGGCATTATTTGTAGTAGGAAAGTCGCTGATGCCAGCCGATGCTCCTTCTTTCTCCTTGCCCTTTATCCCAATGCTGCTTCTCCATGAAACCAGCAGAGGCACCAAATCTGCTTACGATTTTACCAGATGTTTGTCCTCCTTACCCTTCAGACTATTAGGAAGTATTCAGAGTCTTTGCTAAATTTAGGCATGCCTCTAAAGAAAACAGAAAAACAGAAAAACCCATAGGATAGACCAGTTTTCATCAGTTCGGGCAAAAAGGTTCGTCACATTCTGAACCCAGGACTGGCTTCTCAAAAAACAGGGATCAGCTGCTCTTTTGGGTCTAGACGGAGTTGGTGGGCTGCATTGATGCATTGTAAGAGCCGAGGTGGCGCAGTGGGTAGAGTGCAGTACTGCAGGCCACTTCAGCTGACTGCTATCTGCAGTTCAGCGGTTCAAATCCCACCGGCTCAAGGTTGACTCAGCCTTCCATCCTTCCGAGGTGGGTGAAATGAGGACCCAGACTGTGGGGGTGATATGCTGACTCTGTAAACTGCTTAGAGAGGGCTGAAAGCCCTATGAAGCGGTATATAAGTCTAACTGCTATTGCTATTGCTATCACATTGCAATCACAGGAAATAGTAGAGCTCCATAGAAACATACTCATGGGCTTAACTCCCCAGATTAGGGAAATGCACTCCTTCAGTTCCCATGCACAAAATATAAGTGTCTATTTCCCACCATTGTGCCACTTTGGAGAAGCAATCCTTCCCAGGAAGATCACTGTTTTGAATACAGAGGACCCTGGGTGCAAGCTGTAATGTCTCCTGTAGTAGGAGCAAGTAAGAGCAAATCTGAGAGATACGACATAGGGAATGGAAACTGATTTCCATTCCATAGGTCATATCAAACACAACTGGTATGTTTATTTCCGACTCATGCTAGAGATTCTGGGAGCTGAAGTGTCGCAGATGTGGAGGGCAGAAGATGGGAACATGATGGTTCTTTGGTTCTTTTCCAGATAACTGGTTGCAGTGACGTGCGGTGAGGTTTATGGCTGGTGAGGCAGTCCTCTCCTCCAACACCCCGCTGACCAAAGCACTTTCTTTCACCCGCCTGTGCTCGCGGCAGAGCTCAGGCGGGCTGCCGTGAGCTCAGGAGGGCGAAAGAAAGTGCTTTAGTCAGTGGAGTGTTGCGGGAGAGGGGAGAATGTCTGAGCATTGCATTTATTAAAGAAAAAAGGAAATTTGAAGGAAAAGAGGGAGTGTGGGGTGGTGGTGGGGAGCGTCAGAAACAGAGAAAGAGAGGAGGAAGAGTGAGCGTGACGCTGCAGCTTTAAACAGAGTTGAAGCCTCTAAAAAATGCACCCTCTACTATGGGGCAGGAGAACTGCGTGCCTCAACTACCTCGGGATTTTTGAGGCTTTTAACCCTGCTCGAGTGCCTAAAAAGTCAGACTAGATGAGGCATGCAGTTCCCCTGCCTCATAGTAGAGGGCGCTTTTTTAGAGGCTTTTTTAAACAGGCAGTCATTCACGGTGTGGCAGCAGCTAGCTAGCCTAACCTCAGCACTCGCCTTTTCCCGTTTACATTTTTTTTTCCTTTTCATGATTGACAGTGGTGAGGCTGTGCCAGAAGTGGGTTCCTACCAGTTCGCACCTATTCGGTAGAACCGGTTCATCAAATCTACCGAACCGGTTAGAAGAGGTTCCACCAGTGGACCCGGAAAGCAGGCCACACCTACAGAAGAGGTTCCAAACCTTTTTGAAATCCACCACTGGTTCTTGGATAGGATTATTCTACACTATCATGCTCATATTTATAAAACTCAGTGCCTCTGTGAAAGGGAAGGATGACTACTGCGTTTGTGGTGCAATCAGAACATTGTGTGTGCTGAAGTTGTTTTAACGCAAACCAAAGATGCCTTTTAAAAAACAAGTTGACATCCTATTCTTATGCATGCCAGTGCTGTGTGTGAGGTAATTTAAGGTGGTTCTGACAAGTGTCGTCGACATCTTCATATCCGGTCACATGGGCGGCAAGCCACTCCCATCCGGTCACATGGGCAGCAAGCCACTCCCACCCAGTCACATGGGTGGCAAGCCACTCCCATCCAGTCACATGGGCAGCAAGCCACTCCCACAAAGGAGGCCACACCCACAGAGTAGGTTCGAACAATTTTTGAAACCCACCACTGGGCTGTGCCTCCCCTGACTGCACGTCACTGACTCGTTGTATTATAGAATCACCCTTGTTCTTGTTGGAAAGGGTAAATTCACCAGCAACCATTTATACTGGTTCCACTCCTGTGCTTTTAGCAGCAGCATAAACAGAAGCCTAAGGAAGAGTGATGTGTCAGAAGAAGCTTTATGCCCATCAACAGAAGGAAGAGAAAAAAAAAACCTCCCTTCCTGTTGAATTTTCATGGAGCTTCTTACCATGAAAATCCCTGGAAATAAATGCCAGTGGAAGTGCTGGGATTTTTAGGGGCTCATAACACCTATATGATATTTGAAGCTAGATATTCTCATTAAACTGAACCCCAGCAGAAAATAATGGGAGTTACATCCTTTATCCCAGTGGTCCCCAACCTTTTTATCGCCGCGGACCAGTCAGCCTTTGATAATTTTACCGTGGCCCGCTGAGCGCGCGCAGGGGTGGGGGGGCGTTGTTCGCGACGACACATTGATTGTTTATATATCACGTGCGTACCAGCGCGGGGCTCTCTTCCCTGGACCCTTTGCGCACAGCCCAGGAGCTTTTGCGCACGGCCCAGGAGCCTTTGCGCTGCAGCGATCATGTCCCCCGGCCGCTGCAGCGATCATGGCCCCCGGCCGCTGCAGCGATCATGGCCCCCGGCCGCTGCAGCGATCATGGCCCCCGGCTGCTGCAGCGATCATGGCCCCCGGCCACTGCGCGGCCCGGTGCCAGGTACTCCACGGCCCGGCACCGGTCCACGGACCGGGGGTTGGGGACCACTGCTTTATCCTGCAAGATAATAGATTCTGTCCTTTAGGGAACTGAAATGTGACTGCCATCTAGTGGCAGCTGTCACCAAGGTCAGCCTATCCAGCTTTTCCCTTAATTTTCAAACTCCAGAGCAAAGGTAATTTGCACGGCAAAGTACTTAAGTTCGATTTCAACCTTTGTTATTGTGGGAAGTTATCATCCAGCCCTCTCCCAGAAAAATGAAACATCCTAGGAAATATTGAAAAGGCAAAATATTTCTCTGGATATGAAAAGAAAGAAACATGTTTTAAAAGACAGAATAGCTGCCTGTAGCTTCCTGCCCATCCCCACTGTTAATAGGCCATTAAGAAGGCCAAGCTAGTCCCTTTTACATAATAAAGACTTCTCCACTGCAGCCCCAGGAGGGATGGGAGTAAAGGCATGATAATATTGGCCCTTTACTCAACTGACCACATGGCATCTGAGAACTCAACTAAACCTGGATTCAAAATACAGCCGAGAAAGTTGCCTCTGCATGGGAGTCTGACAACCAATCAGAATACATTTCTTACACAGGAGCAGGAAACAGAGAGGTGGGACTAAATGGGTTATAAAAAGCCTAGCAAGCCCCTCCCTCAGCCCTTCTCTTCTTCTCCACCAACATTGAAGCACGTGATCACCTTTTCTGTTCAGGGCTCAAGCCATGTGGTCCTGTCCACCGATAAACCATCTTTCCAAGCAGCCTCCGTGTCTCCAGTGTCTTTTTCCCCACTTGGAGCCGAACCCAGAAGGACGTTTCTTTCATCATTATCTAAGAAAATGCTCGATTCATAATAACCATTCTGGGCAGCTCTAGTTTCCTAAGATTACAACTCAAAGTTGTCTGACTACAGATAAGGATCCAAGGGTTTGATATTTTTCTTTTGAATGCAGCATTTAAGGATTCAGACTATATCCTGTTAATCACATGTGTAAGTAGGCCAGTTGTCAATCTTTTGAGAGAGGTGGGTCAAGCAACGGTCCCAACAGGGATTCCAGTGATGGTCTTTCTTGTAGTAGGCTAGAATGATAGTACCTTGAAATGCTATCCGAGTTTGTTTTTCTTCTCCATCTTATACCAAACAAAATTGAGGTGGATTTATTTTGAATTTATTGTGCTTTCCTCTTTCTCGGGATCGAGTAATCTTTTTTTCAAATTCGTTTAAAGCCAGGTTTACATTTACTACTACCTCTTCGGGCTTGCATGGGCATTAGCCCTTCCCCAGAGTAGGCTAGGCCAACTCAAGGGCTGATGTTACACATCACACTAATCCAGAAGTAAGCATAGTGGCATTCCAAAAACTTTGGCTGGTTCCTGGACACGGTTTTTCAGGGTCATTCTTGCTTCTCTCAGAAGGAGAGGGTGGTTCTTTCAAGTTGCCCTCCCCACCTGCTGGATTCATGGAGCTGATCCATGGAAAAAAATGGCTAGTAGGAGAAAGCTATCGCGCCCCCCCCCCACTTCATTTCTGAAAGGGGGAGTGAGAACATGGGGTCCATAGCAGTGGTGGGTTTCAATTTTTTTTGGAACCTACGCTGTGGGTGTGGCCTCCTTTGTGGGAGTGGCTAGCTGGCCATGTGACCTGGTGGGAGTGGCTTGCCGGCCATGTTTTTCTTTCTTTCTTTCTTTCTTTCTTTCTTTCTTTCTTTCTTTCTTTCTTTCTTTCTTTCTTTCTTTCTTTCTTTCTCTTTCCTTCCTTTTGTCTCTCTGTCCCTTTTTTCTTTTTTCTTTCATCTCTCTAACTCTTTTTCTTTCTTCTTTCTTTCTTTCTTTCTTTCTTCCTTTCTCTCTCTCTCTCTCTCTCTCTCTGTGTGTGTGTGTGTGTGTGTGTGTCAGTGGTGGGTTTCAAAAAATTTTGGAACCTCTTCTGTAGGTGTGGCCTGCTTTCTAGGTCCACTGGTGGAACCTCTTCTAACCGGTTCGGTAGATTTGACGAACCGGTTCTACCGAATTGGTAGGAACCCACCTCTGGTCCATAGGAATCAAAGAACTGGCAGGGAAGCTGACCAGAAGGAAAATAAACTTCAAGAAATTGTAAATCTGACTGATAGCAGCTCCCCAGGATCTCAAAGAGACAGTGGTTTTCCCCACCATCTGCTACTGGATTTTTTAAAAAAAAGACTAAATCATTAAACAATAGAGGTTCTCTCACATATTCTTTCAAATGAAATTAATCTATCTTGAGTTCTGCTCCCAGGGAGGCCTTTCTTACTCCCGTTGACTCACGAGAGAGCCGTGCTGTTCCAACACCAACTGTGCCCCCTTGTCACACACCATCCATTTCCTTTCCTACCCGGACAGAAACGAATTAAACTATTGCTAGATTTGAACAGTCAGATACTTAAATCCCAAATAATTAGGTTATAATGTATAGCGTAAACAGGGTGTTAGCTTTGGAGACGCTTCTGTTCTTACCAGCTGAGTAAATGCTGGAACGCATAAAAACGCGAATTGATAAAACAGGGTTAAGTTAGAAGGTACTTTGCATCTAAGGGTTTTGCTCTCAGTGGTTAGGCTGTTTTGCAATTTAGATGGGAAATAGCAACGGGACTTCTCAGTAAAAAATGTGCTGATGTGGGGCCAGTGCCCTGCTGGTGAGCTAGATATATGCATCAGAGCAACTGCTTTACAGGTAGTCCTCGACTTGCAACAGTTCATTTAGTGACTGTTTGAAGTTACAACGGCCCTGAAAAAAGGGACATGACTATTTTTCACCCTTATGACTGTTGCAGCATCCCCGTGGTCCGTGACCTGACAAAAGGACGAACGTCAAAATCGCGCCTGACTAAACCACGTCGCTGACGTCATCAACGCGGCGACAACAGCCAGCATAGAGAAAGAAGGGCACTTTACAATAGCGCGTCAAAAGAAAGCCGATTTAACTTAAGGTAAGGGTTAGGTTTAGGGTTAGTTTTAGGGTTAGGTTTAGGGTTAGGTTAAGGGTTAGTTTTAGGGTTAGGTTAAGGGTTAGGTTTAGGGTTAGATTTAGGATTAGGGGTTAAGTTTAGGTTTAGGGTTAATTTTACAGTGCCCTTCTGTCTCCGCGCTGTTGTCGTCCTGTTGATGACATCAGCGACGCGGTTTAGTCGGGCACGGTTTTGTCGTTCGCCCTTTTGTCGGTGAACCCCCATGGTCACGTGATCGAAATTCAGACACTTGGCAACTGACGGTTGTCGTATCCTGGGGTCATGGAATCCCCTTTTGTAACCTTCTGGTAAGCAAAGTCAATGGGGAAGCCAGATTCATTTAACAACCGTGTTACTAACTTAACAACTGCTGTGATTCACTTAGCAACCGTGGCAAGAAAGGTCGTAGAATGGGGGAAACCTCACTTAACAAATGTCTCACTTAGCAATTTTGGGCTTAATTGTGGTTGTAAGTCAAGTGTCAGGCCTGCAGTCATATTCCTTTTAGGATCTTTGGCCTGCCACACACACTCTCTCTTTCTTTACTATGCTGCTTCATTAGTGGGGAAATGGGAGGGGGAGTAGTAAGGTGTAGAATGTGTTGTTTTCAAAATAAAAAAGTCCTTTCTAGAAATCAAGGTCATCCTTTGTCTCTGCACCTCTGCACCTGACCGGAACGAGATGGGTGGAAATGCCAGTGTGGCAGAGGAAGATTGGACCATGGGATGGACTTGTGGGTGTGGGGACAAGATCATGAACTTTCAACTGGGTGGGAACCCCGGAAGCTTTCAGATTCAGGTTTCCACAGATGTACCAACATGTCTGTCTTATTAAATTGGAACTTTGATGAAAGTTATGTCTTGAACTCTGATTTAATTCTGGATGATATTTGGAATGCTGACTTCAAGGACTGCCTGTATTTTAGAAACATTTCCTGGTCTCGTCTTTCTAGGTAGGGCTGACATTTTCCCAGTACCATCTGAAACAAAGATGCGGAGCAGTGGTGGGATTCACTTACCTTCCCTACCAGTTCGCAAATGTGAGTGAGCGCACATGCGCAGTGCTTGCGCATTACATCGGGTGGGGATGGGGGCGGAACCTCCTGCAGCCCCCGCTACTGGTTTGTGTGAACCAGAGAAAACCAGCTGAATACCACCTTTGATGTGGAGGCTAAAGAGAATTGAGATCTATTTTCTTCTAATACAGAAACCAGCCCCATAAATGGAGGGTTCTTCTAAGAAAGGAGTTGGATTAGAAGACCTCCAAGGTCCCTTCCAACTCTGTTATTCTGTTCTGTTCTACAACCACTCCAGATTGAATCTCGGAGCTGTGGTTTCCCATTATGCTGTCTCTGTTTGGTCACTGAGCCAATTCAGGAACCCATCAAGGACAGCCTTGAGGCATTCTTAACAGGGGATCTCCTGGGAATTACAGTGTGGTTAGTTAGACTGAGAAGTCATAAAAACACCCTGAAAGGTTGTAATGGCGCATTACTTTCTTATGGTTGTGGGGAAAAATGTACAGGCATAAACTTCATTTCATTTCATTTCATTTATTGAATTTCTATGCCGCCCAATCACGGAGGACTCTGGGCAGTTTACAGAAATGAAAAAAGAGTTAAAAAGAATTATTAAAACAATGGGACACAACAGAGTTAAAAAGGAACACAACAGACACCCAATCCGACGGGGCTGGACCACCATCAAGGGGTCAACAGCCCCAGGCCTGCCGGAAAAGCCAGGTTTTAATGGCTTTGCAAAAGGCCATGAGAGTGGGTAGGGCCCGGATCTCCGGGGGCAGCTCATTCCATAGGGCCGGAGCGGCATAAATGCAGCAGTCAAACTGAAGATATCTTCAGAGGCAAAGTTCATTTGAAACATATCTGAAATTATAATGCTGCAGCAAGCAAGCATTGGTAGTTCAATATAGTAAACATGAACAACAAAAATAGAAAGAATACAGAAAGCAATTAAAATAAAGAAAACTTGGAGTTATGCCTTCCCTTCTTGTCTCTATCAAGTTATCTTAAACACTCTGTCCTGATTCCCCACCCTCTTCGTGCCTTTTTAGCCCCAGATCCCGAAATCTTTAGTTCAATTTTTTCTTCTTTCAACAAAAAGTCTGTCCAAGGTTCCAGTCTTTTAAAAAGATCTTTGTCATGTTTTCCTCTAAGTTCGTCAGCTTCACCATTTCGGTAAGTTCAATTAATTATATAAACCAGTCTTCCATTGCAGGTTTTTTATTGTTTCGCCAGCTATTTGCATATAATAATTTGCTGCAATTACCACATGCAATGTTGCTTTCCAATATTAATTTTCTGATGTTCTGGTCCATAAAACCTAATAGGTATAATCCTGGTTTTATAATTATCGGTGTGAAATATCTTTTGCATCATTGTATGAACAGATGGATTGCCTTTTAATATTATCATGGTTAAGAAAAGGAACAATTCACAGAGCAAGAATGGAACCTGTTGCCTTCCAGAGGAACTGAACTGCTGTTCCCAAACTGAGATTCTGGAAAAGGTACATCAGCAATATGTGAAATATCAGAGCCCTCCTGTTCTATGAAGAAGTATGTCAAGATAATAAACTCGTAGTGTGCCTAAATCCTTTATCCAGAATTAATTTAGCATATTTTTTTTTGCTGCACATCTAAATAATTTGTGCTTATTCTTCAACATGACACTGGAAAGCATGTTTAGAGGGTGATTACCTTTGAGGTTGCAAACCATTTTCGTGAACTGAATATATAATACATAGCCTAGTGTTGTGACTCAGCAGATGTCTGCTGTGAGTCTTTTCGGGATACAAGATTCATTATGCAGCTGGGGCTTGTTAGAGGCAGGTTTGGAGATAAAAGGACGGATGCTGCCACGCCCTAGTCGCAGGAGTCAACGTTCCTTCGTACGTTCCTTGATCCTTGATCGTGGTTTCTTTGCTGTACACTTGGAAAAGTGGTTTGACTTCTGTAACCCTGATTTGTAGAGACTTTGGAAGAAGGGCTTTGCTTTCGTTTGATTCACCTTGTATTGAAGTAAGAAAGATTTGTGTTTCAGTCCGTTATCTTCTGGCAGAGACTTTAATTAGTTTATTTTTGGGCTCGAAGCCAGTTTGAACTGAGAACTGATAAAGAAAGTTCCTTTTAAGTTTATTTGTCTTGCCATTTGTTAAGAGCTGTGAAGGGGGGACAGAACAGCCTAATATATAGTAGATGTGTTTCAGCATTGACAGCCTAATATGGCAATACAAGATCCTAAGATGAACAAGACATCGACGTTCTAGAATTCCTCCTAGATTGTGTATGTGGGCTGTTACAACTATCCTACCAAATAACAAGAAAACAGATATATAAAACATATATCAAAACATTCATCTCTGGATCTGCCCACGTACTGAGATCTACAGTTCTCTGGTTTGAATTAATACAGGAAGTCCTTCACTCATGACCAAACTGAGTCCCAATTTTTTGTTGCCAAGTGAGACAGTTGTTAAGTGAATTTTACCATCTTTCTTGCCACAGCTGTCCAATGAATCACCACAATTGTTAAGTTAGTAACACTGTTGTTAAGTGAATTTGACTTGCTTATTAGAAGGTGCAAAAGGTGATTACATAACCCTGAGACATGCCAACTATAATAACTATGGGCCATGTGAATTTTGTCACGTGACCATGGGGATATTAGAACAGTTGTAAGTGTGAAAAACAGTCAGTGCCTTTATAGAGCCGAGGTGGCGCAGTGGTTAAAAGCAGCACTGCAGGCTACTTCAGCTGACTGCAGTTCTGCAGTTCGGCTGTTCAAATCTCACCGGCTCAGGGTTGACTCAGCCTTCCATCCTTCCGAGGTGGGTAAAATGAGGACCCGGATTGTTGTTGGGGGCAATATGCTGACTCTGTAAACCGCTTAGAGAGGGCTGAAAGCCCTATGAAGCGGTATATAAGTCTAACTGCTATTGCTATTGCTATAACTTGGTACAGTCAATAACAAATTGTTGTAAGTATTAACACTGTTTTTGTAGGGATGCTTGTTAATAGTTACAAGGTCTATACAATTTCCATAGTACTGTTTATTCAGGCTATCCCTACATAAATATCTCCACAGGGTACGACAATATTAATCACATGTATCTGTCCAAGCTGAGAAGTCAACCTCAATTTCTCTTTTGGCAGCTTCTTATGTCTTCCTCATAATGTCAAAAACCTTATTCTTACACTGCCAAATATTGTAGGAGAGTTTTGTATAATTATGTTTAAATTTTTCAGTAGGAATCTCTTACATGCTGAGATGGAAGAAAAAAATAATTTGGCTTGCATTTTAATAGGATCTCATCTCATTTGCATTTCCCAAACTTACCAGTGAAGTGGAATGCAGCTATTCCCTTGATTCCACACTCCGTCAAAGCCACCTACTAAGTGAGAAAAAAAACCAAACCCATTCTTAGAAATACTTTTCTCAGGGAAAGTCACTATAACTGTTTCGTAGAACAAAAGAGAAAGGGAAATATACGTATATCAAATTCTGAATCTTTAGCATTCACTTCAGACTGTCAGTGTTCACATATGAACGTCCATTTTACACACCTCAGGTTGACCTGGCATATAACACAATAGCAATAGCAGTTAGAGTTATATACCGCTTCATAGGGCTTTCTGCCCTCTCTAAGCGGTTTACAGAGTCAGCCTATCGCCCCCACAGTCTGGGTCCTCATTTCACCCACCTCGGAAGGATGGAAGGCTGAGTCAACCTTGAGCCGGTGAGATTAGAACCGCTGAACTGCAGATAACAGTCAGCTGAAGTGGCCTGCAGTACTGCACCCTAACCACTGCGTCACCTTGGCACAATGTGCACAACTGAACTGAAATCTTGCAACAGGCATATGTAAAATGGCTCAGACTCTTTTTGAAATTTGTTGAGCTGCCTGCAGCTTAATTACGAGGTTCCCCAGTGGGAGAACAGCACAGTGGAGATGCTCCCCCTTCCCCCTCTATGCCCCAGCCCTCCCCATGTGTCCTTAGATTTGAATATTTTAATTTATGTAAGTTTTAATTGTATATGTATGGACAGTTTTATGACTGTTTATCTCGCAGAGTTACCTGTGGGTGGCCAATACATTTTATAAATAATAATAATGAATAATAAGGAAAGCACACTTCACAAATTTAAAATCATGATTGCCTTCATAATTTGGGGGACCTATTTCAAAAGTAGCAGTAGCAATAGCAATAGCAATAGCAATAGCAGTTAGACTTATATACCGCTTCATAGGGCTTTCAGCCCTCTCTAAGCGGTTTACAGAGTCAGCATATCGCCCCCACAGTCTGGGTCCTCATTTCACCCACCTCGGAAGGATGGAAGGCTGAGTCAACCCTGAGCCGGTGAGATTTGAACAGCCGAACTGCAGCTTAGCAGTCAGCTGAAGTGGCTGCAGTGCTGCACTCTAACCACTGTGCCACCTCGGCCCGGTAATGCCAGGCAACATAAAAGTCATTTCTGGGCCAAATCTTCATGAGAAAATGATATAGTGTCTTGAACTATTTCATCTATTTCACCCATGGATTGGGGGTGGGGGGCTTAATTCTGGCCTTTGTCCTGCCTGGATTTTTTTTCTCTCCTTAGCCTCAGGAAAGGGAGAGGCTCAGTTGGCAGCCCTTCCTCATCTTGCTCACCCTTGCTTCTCATCATCCAGAAAACAAAGGCCTGCCTTCTCTCTGATCCCCACCTTCATCTACCATACATGGCATTACACTGAGTGTGGCTCCTTCAGCTTTTTGTGAATTCCCAGATTTTCTGTAAGAAGGGTGGCATTGTGGTCATTGCAGAAACTGGCCAGCATATCCCTAAGTCAGTGTTTTTCAACCTTTTTTGTGCAAAGGCACACTTTTTTCATGAAAAAAATCACGAGGCACACCACCATTAGAAAATGTTAAAAAAATTTAACTCTGTGCCTATATTGACTATAAGCGGGTGTTTTTCCCACGGCACACCTTACACTATGTCACGGCACACTAATGTGCCGCGGCACAGTGGTTGACAAACACTGCCCTAAGTCATAAACCAGATGTCTAGTTTATTTTAGATCTGCTTAAAATAATCTTTACTGTGCTCTATAGTTACTTCCAAGCAGTGGTGGGTTTCAAAAATTGTTCAAACCTACTCTGTGGATGTCAGCCTCTGCTTTGCTGCTGCTTCGGCTGCCATTGAAACAGGGAGGGGGGGCATGGTATTTGGGAAGGGAATCATGATGTGCTGGAGGAAGATTCTAGACGCTGACCTGACCATCTTACTGCGCATGTGGAGGAAGGGAGTTTCCCGCCAAGGTTAACTGTCCGGCATTCCATCCTGATGATGTCTTTTGAAGATATCTCCCACCTGATAGTTGGGTGCATTATAATTGGACTATGGACTGGGATGCCAAGGGGAGGGGATTGAATTGTACATGATATTCTTTGCTTTCGCGCCTAATTAACCAGATTCAGCTTAGCTTTGCTACTGTTCGTTTGTAATTAGTAAAAGTACACTTGATTTCAAACAAATGGAGTTGAGTGGTTTCTTTCCTGATTATTAAATAAAGTCGCACCTGACAATAAGCTGAATCTCACCTCGCACCCAACCCGGAGTGAATAACTACCGAGGGGGGTGCCCTCACAAGAAAAAAAGAAAATGTCTTTGCATGAAAGCGACCAGGAGGAAGAAGTGGGGGCAGCGGCAGGACCATCTCTAACAGAAAGACTAGCTGAACTGAGAGTGGAAGAACCTGCTGTCTGTCCCAGATGGACTTGGGGTGTGGGACAGAAAGAGGAACCTGAGGAATTAGAAGATGGAGTCATGAGAAGGAGGCCAAAGAAAAAGCCAGCGGCTGACTGGAGTGGCACTGGAGAGGAAGACTACAAAATCTCCCATACCATGAGGCTCCTCAAAGAAGCATGGAGTGAGCGTCGAATTTGAGAGAGAGCTGTGGAAAGGGAGCCAACAGAGGAGCTGGAGAAAAGGTACTCAATGCATAGCTTAAGGGAGACTGGAGGGGCCAAAGGGGGATGTGAGCAAGAAAACCCAGAACCAGCCTCCCCCCCTGCGGCTAGAGACATTCCGAGAGCAGGGGGGGCAGGCGACGCCGGATGGCTAAGGTCCCACCCTTAAGCGTAAAATATGATGGAGAACCCAGAGGTCTCGGGTTGTTTATTATTCAGGTCTGGAATTATATGGAAATATATGGGCCTGATTTAGACACAGATGAAACTAAAGTGAGAATGGTGTTAATGGCCTTGGAGAAGAAAGCAGCTGACTGGATGGTCAGGCTACATAATAGCAATTCCCCTCTCCTGAGGAATTTTGATGAATTTATGGCAGCCATGAGAAGAAGGTTCGACGACCCTTTGACCGAGCATCGTGCTAGGCTGAAATTTACAGCCCTTAAACAGGGAAAGAAAACTGTGCCTAACTATGTGCAGGAATTCCAGGAATTGTCAGCCTATATGAGGGGGAGGTCGGAAGAGGCCTTGCTGGATCAATTCGCTGATGGCTTGGATAAAGATGTTTACCAGCAATGCATAAACATACGCCTTCCCCGTCGTTTAGAAGCTTGGTATGAGAACACGGCTTGGCTGCTGCTTTGCTGCTGCTTCGGCTGCCATTGAAATGGGGAGGGGGGGCATGGTATTTGGGAAGGGAATCATGATGTGCTGGAGGAAGATTCTAGACGCTGACCTGACCATCTTACTGCGCATGTGGAGGAAGGGAGTTTCCCGCCAAGGTTAACTGTCCGGCATTCCATCCTGGTGATGTCTTTTGTAGATATCTCCCACCTGACAGTTGGGTGCATTATAATTGGACTATGGACTGGGGTGCCAAGGGGAGCTAATTTAAGGTGGTTCTGACAAGTGTCATCGGCATCTTTATATCCGGTCACATGGGCGGCATGCCACACCCATCCGGTCACATGGGCAGCAAGCCACTCCCACAAAGGAGGCCACACCCTCTGTCAGGTGTGACTTCATTTAATAGCAATAGCAATAGCATTTGCTATTTCAGGCCTCTCTAAGCGGTTTACAGAGAGTCAGCATATTGCCCCCAACAATCTGGGTCCTCATTTTACCCACCTTGGAAGGATGGAAGGCTGAGTCAACCCTGAGCCAGTGAGATTTGAACCGCTGACCTGCTGATCTAGCAGTAGCCTGCAGTGCTGCATTTAACCACTGCGCCACCTTGGCTCACCTTCCTCATTATTCCTTAATAATCAGGAAAGAAACCACTCAACTCCATTTGTTTGAAATCAAGTGTACTTTTACTAATTACAAACGAACAGTAGAAAAGCTAAGCTGAATCTGGTTAATTAGGCGCGAAAGCTTGATAGGTTTATCTACCCTGCCATATTTTCTTTTTTTCAAAGTTTTGTTGAAGTTTTGCTCCGGTCAAAGGCAAAGTAATGCTTAACCCCTGGAGACATCCATGGCTATGCCACTGCTTTGTAGCTCTGTTTTTTTCTTAAAGCGAAGAAGTAATGAAAATTTCAGGTTGGCCATTTTCAATTTCCAATATAAGATTGATATCACCTGTATTGCACATTTCATTTTCCCTCTCCTTGAGGGCAAAAGAGAGACTTCTCTGTTATGTGTACTCTAACGGGAGATGATCCAGGCCTGAAGATGATTAACCACATTTTAAAAAGAAGCAGCTGAGTTCATCTAAAACTCAAGCCATTATTATAAGATTATGAAAGCTGATTCATTTTTTTAATTATGATCTATCGATTTGTTTTATTTAGAGGCCTATATCTAGTGTAATATGTCCCCTGCGGTTCTACAGTGGTTGAATGCTTTATCAAAAGCTATTTAACTATCTTTCCAAGAAACAACTCAACTGCTTCATTGGTACTGTTTGATGCTATCCTACAACCTTGATTTGCAGAGTTCACAAACATCCAAGCCAAACCCAAATAAACTTCATGACTGCTTAGCTTTTTGTGTGAAATGATTCCTATGGCAAAATAGCATCATGAGCCAAAATATAAAGGACTTTCTTTCCTAAAAATGGTAAAGATCTTTGTGGGACAATTACCAATAGGAAGCACGCCTCACAAGAGATTTGTGAAATATGCTACACTAACAAGATTTTTCTGAATATTGGCAGCCTTCAATAGTTTTCCTGTCAAATTCATAGTTCATCGTGAAAGCAGCACATGCAGACGTCATTAAAGACAGTCTCTATTTATTTATATTTATTATCTTATTTCCTTACTAAATTTCCAAGGCCTTTCTGAATCCATAATAACTGTACTATGCTCCCAACCACTTTAAATCTAGTTTTGGTTTTTTTCTCATTCAGTGCTATCAGCCGAAAAAGAAATGGCTTCATTACGGCTTTTAGCAGATAATATATAATATAAATGGAAATGATTACTATCCAGGGCTGATTATAATGGCCAGTCTAGTTTTATCAAAGAAGAGCAGCCAGTTTTCTAATTCACAAGTGTTCTTGTGGGAAAAGACTGGAAAAGTCTCCTCCATACCAAAATGAAAAAAAATGTATTAGTTCTGTCAGCCTTTCCAGACAGAGCAGTCAAGAGACATAACTGAATGATCTAATTTAAGTGAACTAGAGGAAGAGTGGGAAGTAGAGGAGAGAAGAAAGATAGGAAGAGAGGGATAGGAGAGAGGGTGAGGGGGGAAGATGAGGAGAATAAGGAGGAGTGGTAAGGGGAGAGAGGAGAAGGAGAAAGGAAGGGGAAGTATAGTAGAAAAGGATGGAGGGAAGACAGGATGTAGAAAGTGGGAGGAGAGAGGGGGAAGAAAGTGTTGGATAAGGTATAAATATGGTGTATGGAGAGCAGAACTATTTTTTTCCTTTGGTAGCTGATGGCAAGATGAATTGATGTAATTACTTAATAATACAACATGATACTGACTATGTAATAATATACATGTGATTATATGCTATGAAAATGGAAAATAAAAACTTTCTACCGGGGAAAAAAACCTGAATGATCTAATTTTACCTTATTATAAGGCTATTTTAACAGGACATTGCAAGTCTGAAAGTACAAATCTCCTGCTATCTCTTTTACACTCCGAGAAACGGGTGTGTGTGTCCTGGTAAGAGTCTCCCCATTTTACACCTGTGTTCTATCTGATCTTTCTTATCTGACCTTTCCCTAGGCAGCCTCTCTTTGCCCCCCTCCATTTCTCGAATGGTGTGGGAGTATGCATGGATTTCCAGAAAAAATTACAGACTACAGAAACCATTAGCACTACTCAGGTGGACTCTGAGGACATAGATAAACATTCAAGTGCTTCAAAGACCCTCAAAAGGATGCAAATGACTAGCTGTCTTCAAGGAATAGAAATTCTTCCATTCCCCACCATCCAGTCAGAGCTGAGGAAGCTTCTTGGATGAGAAGTGAAACCTTCTTCAAACAAAAAACAAGAAAGTCCACTTCCCTCCTGAAAATGCACCTTTGGGATAACCATGACCTGGATGACTGAGAATCTCTACAGATCTCCATTTCTCAAGTTTTTTCCTCACATACCATTTAGGGTTCTAAAGAAAATAATTCAGTTAATCTATTTTTTTTAACTTTATCCTTTACCCTATTAATAAATCTTGTTAAACAAGAATCTTCTTTTTGATTGACTTGGTTTCAAGAGACCTTGATAAGCACAGGCACATAATGCTCAATACATGCAAACCTATTTATTTTTATTGTCCAAATGCCCTACAGGATTTCCATGTATGTACACTTAAGCTCTTCACAAGATGCCCGATTACCTGTTTTAGGAATAAAGTTTAAGATTGTGTTAAGAATATTTTCTGATGAATTAATCTCATTTTTAACCCATAAGAAGTACACTTTATATTTCTTAACCCCCAGACACAGATAGTCTAGTTCTTCAGTCCACAATTCAGATATATAACTGTTGTGACTCAGCAGCAGCTTGTTGTGAGTTGCGTCGGGATGCAGGAATAATGAGCAGCTGTTGCTCGTTAGAGTCGTCTTCTGCAGATAAAAGATGGATGGTGCCATGCCTTAGTTGCAGAAGTCAACGTTCATGGTTCGTCGTTTGTTTGTTCGAGAATTCAGTTCCGTCCCTGTTCGTGTTAGTGTTTATGATTCAAAGAGACACTTGGATAAGTGATTTTGCTTTCTGAAAACCTGGTTTGCTGTAAGAGTTTTGTTTTTGCATTTGTTATGTAACCTTTTTGCCAGAGACTTTATCTATGTTTATTTTGGGCTCACAGCCAGCGTGAGCCGGGACTGATAAAGACTTTCTTTTGCAAGCTTCGTGTGACTGTAGTTTTGGAACAGGCTAAGTGGGGGTCAGAACATATAACTAACATTTATATTTTGCCTTTTACATCCTTATAAAATTGTTTTTCCAGTTTGCTCATGAATGAAATATTATAGATTGTTTATACTGGTTTAAGACTTGGGTTTGTAAAAAAGAGAAAACACCACTAACACCAGAACATCCAAGTTTAAGCTTTTTTCATGGTAAGCTGAGTCTAAGAAGACCGCAACATCACAAGGGTATCTCCTTTTATAACAATTAGCAGAACACCTTCATGCTGCACTTAATGGGTTGTGAAGTTGAGTCAAGAATCTTGGTCTGAATGAGGATCAGATTCTTTTTTTCTTGAAGCCAAATCAATACTGATTTTCTGTTACATTCTCTCTCTCTCTACAAGAGAGTTTCTTCTTAAACTGCAAAATCTCAGTGTTTCAGGCCAGTAAACCTCCAGTAAGAATACCAGAATTAAAAGGTGATTCTGGCTCTGGAGGAAAATATTGCGGATTTTTTGTAGGTATTTCTTTTTCACCCTATATATTGCTACTTTCATTACCTTGAGCCACAGCTGTTGGAAACAAAAGTATAATTAAAGAGAGCAGTTTAATATTTATAGTTTTGATTCCACCTGTGATAGTCTGAATACGCGTTGTTTGAAAAACAACCTTATTACACAGAAAATTATTCACTGACATGCTGTAAGAACCCTTGTGGAGATAATAGTTCTCCTGACATTTTAAAAACACTAAAATACAATAATAAAAAAAAAGATTTGACTTTGATACTGTTGCCAGTATAGCAAACTCATGAGACATATTTTTGAGTCTTTTTCCTTTCATAATCATATAAATGTGTTCTTTTCTTGATTAGGCCCGGGGTATTTCTCTTACACAAATTTCATTATTAGATTCTTTGTTTTGGATTGGCTTCAGATTTATCAGTTTTGGCTCAAAGTCCTAGTCCTCATTTTTATAGGTCTTCACCTGGTTATAGGTAAGATGGCTGTTTCATTGGTTATATTTTCTTCGGAAAGCGGTTTCAGAAGGAACAAGGGCATCGTGACAATCCTGAGAGCAATTTAAAACAAGGAAATGTATATTTGGCTATATAAGTATATTTGCTTGATAGGGAAACTATAAGTAAAATTATTATTATGCAGAAATCTGTCCTCCAATTTTTCAAATATTTTTCCTTTCTTCTATTATCCTCTCTTGTTCTCAAAGCTGCTTTATAGTTAACCATTATCTCATCCTCCTCCCTTCCATAACAGCTGGGGGAAGAAACTTTATGAGAATTTGGCTTTTATACTTCATAAAAGAGGAAAGACATGAGACCTTCCACATGTTCACAGAACATGAAGAGGTTCACCCCAGTGGTGAAATTCATTTTTTTTTTACTACGGTTCTGTGAGTGTAACCTGGTGGGCGTGGCAGGAGAAGGACTCTTCAAAATCTCAATTCCCACCCCACTCTGGGGCCAGCCAGAGGTGGTATTTACAGGTTCTCTGAACTACTCAAAATTTCTGCTACTGGTTCTCCAGAACCTGTCAGAAGCTGCTGAATTTCACCCACTAAGTAATATGTCCATACAAAGCTTCCTGGTGAATTGAAATAGTCCTATGTGTAGGCATACTTCTAAGAATCTTGGACAGACCATCCCTAGCCATATGTTTAATTAACTATTTGTTGCTAACTATTTCAATAACTGGGCAGGATATTAATAGGAATTAACTGTATAGAAGTAATCTATTCAAACAATTATTAATAACTTTGGAATGTAGCCCTGTGATGAATTGTAAGGGAGTCAAAAATAGAAGAGGGTTTTTTTTCCAAGGACATTGAGAAATATTTCCTATCTTAGAAACACTCAGCAACCTCATTCATGACCTCACACCTTATCTTAGTGAATTCATTTATGAGGTCATCCTGTTTTAGGCTATTTGTCCTGGGAGGTTTGAATACATGCAGCTTATTTCCCTTATTAACATCCCTTTGCCTTTGGGTTGGGCTGTGGTATCACTTAAAAATGTGATTCATTCCAAGAAATATTCCAAGAAATATTACCAAGTCAGGAGAAGCAGGATTAGGCCACTGTAAGGTTGGTGTAGAACTTTTTTTTTAACGTTCTGTGTATCCTTATTAGACAGATGCATGATTGACGGGCTAGAAAGCAAGAATATTATTCCACATGCCCTAATCAGTAGTGGAATTCAATTTTTGTTACTATTGGTTCTGTGGGTGTGGCTTGGCTTGGTGGGCGTGGCTTGGAGGTTTGGCAGGGGAAGGATACTGTAAAATCCCCATTCCCTCCCCACTCCAGGGGAAGGTTACTGCAAAATCCCCATTCCCTCCCAATCAGATGTAACTCAGGGGGGCAGAGAATAGATGGAGGTGGGTCCAGTCAGTGGTGGTATTTGCCGGTTCTCCGAACTACTCAAAATTTCCACTACCAGAACAAGAACTGTGCCAGATTAGTTTTCTTGGCAGAAGAAGCAGGTCTTTGCGTGGGTTGAAGGAAGAAGGAGGAAAAGAAAGGTTAATCCATGTGGCCCTTTAGCCACTGTCTTTTTGCCAAAACTCAATTTCAAAGTTTAGAAGTTCCAAAGCACGCACTTTAGAGAGGGAATAGAGTGTCACTGAATTGCAAAAACGGCAGTAAAGTAAGTCTGCCCAACTCTTCTTTTGCTTTGTAGTTATTAATCACAGGAGGTTGAGGAACAGATCCTTGGTGAAATTTTTAGAGTTGGATAATGGCAAAAAGCAAACAAGGTGTGACACAAGTACTTGGAGAGTCTGAGGAAGTGCTTAGAAGAATTCAACTATGATTGGGTGGAGCAGCTCCACCCAATCATAGTCCCATAGTCATTGGGAAGATGACTTTTGATATTCTACTGTATTGGCTGTGAAAATCTAATTGGAGTGATAAGAGCCAAAAATGCCTTGTACCAGTTTTGTTGCTATCTCAGCCACAGTCTTATTTCAAGAAAATCTGCCTAGCTTCACTTATACATCGCCACAGATATATTCAGAGGTGGGTTCTTACTAGTTTGGACTGGTTTGGCCAAGTAGGTCAGAGATGTGCAGTCAGGGGAGGTAGGGGAGGCAGGGCCTCACCAGTGTCATGAGGAAAAGAAAAGAATTTTTAAAATAATTAAAAAGGCCAAGGTAGTTGCTGTCAGACTCCAGAGTCACAGTGACTCTGAGTCTGCTTAGTGCTAACTGTAGGGGAAGGCGAGAGAACTATGGGCCTCCTTTGCATAAGGAATTTTTCGCCTTTTAACCCTTGCTCAGAGTTAAGCAAGGGTTAAAAGGCGAAAAATTCCTTATGCAAAGGAGGCACGTGATTCTCCCGCCTCCTGATCTGGGAGCAGCCAATCGTGCCTGTTGCTTTTTATTTAATTTTTTACATTTTCATCATGGCGGGCAGACAAGAGGAGAGTTGAAATCCACAGCTGGAAAAGGTATGTGGATCGGACGGAGGGAGGGGGGGGATTGAAAATTATTGTAATTTAATTTGTAATTTTTTATTGTGAGGAATTTGTGTGTGTGTGTGTGTGTGTTTCTTCACAGCGGTGGGGTCGGAGGAGGCAGGGGGCAAGGTGGCGGAGCGTGGCAGTGGCAGGGATGTTCTCGCCGCTGTGTCCAACAGGCCAGGCGTCTCGTCTTTATGTCCACCAGTGGCGGGCTGGCACTTGCTTTCTTTTGCCAGGCCCCTCGCACCCGCGTACAGCCTGCTGGAGCTTGCCACACCGGGGGAGGAATGGGCTGGGTGGGCTGGCTGGCTGGGGAGGGGGGAATCATGGCTGCTCAGGCCCCGGGCAGCAGGGCTTTAAAGTGGCAGCAGGGCCCCGGCGGCAGGGCTTTTAAGTCCCATAGAGCGGGACCAGCGCCGGGACTTTAAAGTTCTGCCGCTGCGTCCTGGGTGGCAGGGCTTTAAAGTGGCAGCAGGGCCCTGGCGACAGGGCTTTAAAATCCTGGCACCATCCGCCATAGAGCGGGTCCCAGTCTATGGCGGACACGGTGCTAGGGCTTCAGCGGGGCTTTCACGCTTGCCTCACCAGTCATGAAGCTCACCGCACGTCACTGGAGTAGGTAGTGACTCGGCCTGCCATGCCCCTGAATCAGTTCTCGTCGTGGCAGCCGGAACCCACCCCTGGATATATTGCACTAATCTATACATACAGCCATATGAAGTAACCAACGTATGACCACAATTGAACCAAAAAAGTAAGATAGTTGTTAAGTGCAATTTGCCCATTTTATGACCTTTCTTGCCATATTTGTTAAATGAATCACTTCAGTTGTTAACACGTTTGTTAAGTGAATCTAGCTTCCCCATTGACTTGTCAGAAGTTCACATAAGGTGATCCCAGGACACTTCAATTCATCATAGATATGAGTCGGTTGCCAAGCATTTGAGTTTTGATCGTATGACCATTGAGGATGCTGCAAAAAAAACAATCAAAAATCACAGTTTTCAGTGCCATTGTAACTTTGAACGGTCAGTAAATGGACTGTTATAAGTCGAGGACAACCTGTACTGCATGATTGTCCTTGTTGAGGCAAGTTGGATTGACTTTATTACATCAATTCTGTACCAGCTGCACTGGTCCTTCCTATACAAAGCACATATGTTAAAAGTAGTACCTTATCAACTTTCTCAAAATTGTTGTGTGCACTTTGAATTCTGTTGATGGTATTGAATAGGCTTCATCATATTTTAAGGTTCTTTGGGAGAATTCCGATGCAACGACGAAGTGAAAGGCTGGCCATCCTCCAAAAGCTGAAACCCATTTCATACCGGGAAACAGGCGTGAAAAGGTACATGGGAGTTCCTTTAATTTATTGCCGAGGGGCCGAGCTGCCATGAGGTAACTAGGGAAGGGAAGGACTGCCTCCTGTGCTGGCCTTGGCCCGTGACCCGACAAATGCATGTACAACAAAAGCGCGCCGACAAAACCGCAGTGAGAAAACCGTGACGTCATAAACACGCCCACAACAATGCACCGACAAAACTGCGCCCACAAAAGTGCAATTTAAGTTAAGGTAAGGGTTAGAGTTAGAGTTAGGGTTAGGGTTAGGGTTAGGGTTATTAGGTTGTTATTACTTGTTTGTCGAAGGTGCACTTTTGTCGGCGCGTTTCTGCACACATTCATCGGCACGATTTCAACCTCACGGTTTTCTCGCCGCGGTTTCACCGCCGCGCTTTTGTCGAGCGCACATTTGTCGGTGAACCGCCCTGGCCATCCCCTTCACTAGGACTTTTTTTGGGGTAGGGCTTATATTAAGCCCACCCCAAAAATCAGGTTAGGCCTTATTTTTGTGGTAGGTTGTATTTTCAAAGAAACACGGTATAAGAATATCGTGGTGCTTACCAAACTTCATTTCAGTGTATTTAGAACCAATGCACATTTTTTCTTTTGTAAAATTCAGTTCTTGAAAGTAACTATTACTTCATGGTCCCCCTGAGTCAGTGGTTCTCAACCTGTGGGTCGGGACCCCTTGGGGGGGGGTGTCAAATGACCCTTTCACAGGGGTTGCCTAAGTCTACTGGAAAACACGTATTTTCGATGGTCTTAGGAACCGAGACACCAATTTTATGGTTGGGGGTCACCACAACATGAGGAACTGTATTAAAGGGTCGCGGCATTGGGAAGGTTGAGAACCACTGCCCTAAGCGAATCCTTCAAAATACCATGGAAAGAATTCTTTGAAACTGGAGAACTGGCAGAAATGATGGTTGCGTCAAACACAATCTCTGTAAAGTTTCTGGAGTCTTATCAGCTTCTCCTAATATCTTCAGAGCAGGATGGAACAATAGTTTGGTGGCCTGGAATGGCATAACTTCCTTAAGGGAAAATGAGGACTGCAGCTGGGGTAATGATACTTGGTGACAAGGCTGCTCATGCATTTTAGTGAGCCTGGAATATTCTGCTCCCGCCTCTTAATTTTGGGTGGATCGCTTCCCTTCCCTCCTCTCCCCCCTTCCTTTTATTTTCCATGATTAAACCTACAGTTTTACTAGAGTTTCTGGATGTTTCTCATATCAATTCATACTGCTGATTTATTAAAGTTATATACAATGTTTTGCAAAAGGTCATTATCATTGACCTCTCTCTGGATGGGCAGCCTTAGAATAAATATATTAGGTTGGATCTGAACTGATTGCCATGTGCTAGGGCCTCATACTTCTCATTTCCAGGTCTTTATACCTAGCTAAGATAATTTAGAATACTTGCCACATACTCTTTCTTTTTGAAGCCACAATAAACACCTGACACTTGAAGGACTTATGATTGGACTAGGACTATGATGCCAGGGGGTGGGGAATGGGCTATTCTATATATCAACTGCTTTCGCGCCTAATTAATCAGACTTCGCTATGCAACCGCTCTTTAACCATTTTTAATTAGTAAAAGTACATTTGATTTTCCACGTATGGAGTCTCATGCGCCCTGGAAGTGCGCATGTCCCTGGAAGATGGCTGCTGAGTCTTTCGCTCCAGCTCGACTCCTCCGAAAAATGGCTTAAATGAAAGATATATCTGCCCAGGAGCTCGGCTGAAGGTAAACAAACTCCCCAGAACATCTGTGCCAGCAGCGTAGGGGGAGACTTGTCTCCTCGGAGCTGCTAGGAGCTGTTAGGCAAAGAAAACGCCAACGCTGACACTGCTGCTGTCGGGGGAAGCCTTGATTTATTGAAGCCTTGATTTATTGAAGCTCCTGTTGGAGAAGCTTATTCCCGTTGCTGCTTGGAGCCAGACGTTGGAAACTGGTTAGCTAGGGCTACGTGGAGCTGTGTGTGTGTATGCCAGAGATTAAGAGCTGGGCAGTCTGTTCTCTCACCAAGAAACGCTGAAGCTGATATCTGAGCTGCTGCCCCCCCCCTCCTGTTGCTGCTGCTGTTGCTTGCCTGTGCTTCCACTTGTTCCCTTGCTTAGCATGGGCTCTCCACTATCCTGGCCTGTGACCATCTGATTTTGGCCTTTCAACATCCGACCTCCTCTGACCACATTGCCACCCGTCACTGCCCCTGGAATACCAACTCGGACAGCGCCCACTTAATTACAACTCTCAGGATGCCATGGACTGTGCTTTTGTGGTGCATATGTTTTATGAAAGGAGAGATAGAGGATGGCAGAAATATGGAGGGGGAGTTGGCGTCCTAACAACCAACATACCCCCCCCTTCTTCTTCAACCTGTTCCAGCCACCACCAGACTTTGGACCCTTTCAGGCCTATAGGCGAGGGGGAAGACAAGACATTCCCCTGCATACTATCTATATATCTTCTATGGACCGTTGTTGGCTTCTGTTTTGGATTTTATCCAGCCATTCCAACTCTGAACATTGAGAGCCGACTTTTTACCACCTGAACTCGCACTTTAACTTAATTAATTGCGCAATTTTTAATTTCTCCCTTTTCTTTCATCTTTCTCTTCTTTCTTTGTATGGGATATGTATGAGATATGTGTGAGATGAATGAATGGCCCACTTTTATAACCATATTGTTGTAAAATTTTGTGTTTTTTAACTTTCACGTGGGGACTGCTTGGAAGAGTGTATGAGTACGCATGATTCGGAGGACCTGCCGGGAGATGCGGGGGCCACGGGGGTGGTTGAGGGGACTAGAGACACGGGAGAGGGTCGGGGTATTACGGTCGTAACAGGGAGAGGCAGATACGGCGGGGACTTTAGGGCAGGCCATTACCGGGGAAGGAGGGTTCGCTACATTACAGAGATCCCTCCTTCCGGCCCTAGGAGTCCCACTCCGAGACCAGATGGCGTAAGCAGTCAGGACCCTGGTCTCAGGCTGTTGTCGCTAAATGCCAGGTCTGTTGTACATAAAGCTCCTCTCGTCCGGGACTTAATTTTAGATGAGAGGGCAGACCTGGCATGTATTACTGAAACCTGGCTGGGCCCAGAGGGAGGAGTCCCCCTTGTAGAACTGTGCCCAGAAGGATTTCAGGTGCTACATCAGCCGAGAGCCCAGGGAAGGGGTGGGGGTGTGGCCGCTGTTATCCGAGAGTCGTTAGTTCCTCGTAGGGTCCCTGCTCCGGAGATTGTCGGGTGTGAGTCTTTGCTGTTAAAGTTGGACCTCAAGGGTCAAGTGGGTCTGCTGTTAACGTACCTGCCTCCCAACAGCGTTGCAGCAGCCCTCCCCTCGCTCCTCGAGTCGGTAGCCGAGCTGGCAGTTGAGTTCCCTAGGCTGATGGTCCTGGGGGACTTTAATTTGCCGTCGCTCGGTGAAAACTCGGAGGGGGCGCAGGAGTTCATGGCTTCCATGACAGCCATGGGCTTGACCCAAGTAATTCGAGGCCCAACCCATTCGGCGGGACACATGCTTGACCTTGTATTTCTCTCGGAGCAGTGGATTTGTGATCTTGGTCTGAGGGGGAACGACATCATACCCCTGTCGTGGTCAGACCACTGCCTACTGAGGCTCGACTTTCGGAGACCAAACCCCCACTGTAGGGAGGAGGAACCGACCAGGTGGTTCCGCCCCAGGCGTCTTATGGAACCGTCAAGGTTCCAGACAGAGCTTGGGGTTATTCCTGACACTTTCGCCCACAGTCCGGTGGAGACTCTGGTTGCTGCGTGGCACTCGGCAGCATCGGAGACCCTCGACCGGATTGCGCCACTGCGGCCCCTCCGAGGCGGCGGATCCCGGAGACCTCCTTGGTTCACCGAGGAACTCCGGGAGATGAAGCGCCGGAGGAGATGCCTAGAGCACCGTTGGAGGTCCGATAAGTCCGAAGCGAACCGAGCAATGGTAACCACCTGCACCAAGGAATACACCAGGGCACTTAGGGCTGCAAAAAGATCCCATATAGCCACCTTGGTTGCGTCCGCTGAGTCCCGCCCGGCCGCCCTGTTTAGGATAACCCGCTCCCTACTGAACAAAAGGGAAGCGGGGGAACCCTTGCAGGGCAGAGCCGAAGAGTATGCCCAATTCTTAGCGGACAAAATTGCTCGGTTTCGGTCGGACTTGGACTCCACCCCTGCAGCTCCAGCCGAGGCACAGGAGGATCAATTTGAACAACTCTGGGTTGAGTTTCAAGACGTTACCCCCGGGGATGTGGACAAGGCCATGAGGGCTGTAAGTACCTCCACCTGTGTACTGGATCCGTGTCCCTCATGGTTAGTTACTAACTGCAGTGAGGTGACACGAGGCTGGATCCAGGCGGTTGTCACCGCCTCACTTCGGGAGGGGAACTTCCCCGCCGCACTGAAAGCGGCGGTGGTGAGACCCCTCCTGAAGAAGCCATCTTTGGATCCAGCTATCCTTAATAATTATCGTCCAGTCTCCAACCTCCCCTTTCTGGGGAAGGTTGTTGAGAAGGTGGTGGCCTTCCAGCTCCAGCGGTCCTTGGAGGAAGCAAACTATCTAGACCCCTTCCAGTCAGGCTTCAGACCCGGTTACAGCACAGAAACCGCTTTGGTCGCATTGACCGATGATCTCTGGAGGGCCAGAGATGGAGGACATTCCTCCATCCTGGTTCTCCTCGACCTCTCAGCGGCTTTCGATACCATCGACCATGGTATCCTTCTGCGACGACTGCGGGAGGTGGGAGTGGGAGGCGCCGTGTTGCGGTGGTTCTCCTCCTACCTCTCGGACAGGTCGCAGTCGGTGTTAGTGGGGGGGCAGAGATCGTCCCCTAGGCCCCTAACTTATGGGGTGCCTCAGGGCTCGGTCTTATCCCCCCTACTATTCAACATCTACATGAAACCGCTGGGTGAGATCATTCGCAGGCACGGGATTAGATACCATCAATATGCGGACGATACTCAACTGTATCTGTCCGCCCCGTGCCAACTCAATGAAGCGGCAGACGTGATGAACCGCGGCCTCGAAGCTGTTATGGACTGGATGAGGGTTAACAAGCTCGTGCTCAACCCAGAAAAGACCGAGTGGCTGTTGTGTTTCCCTCCCAGAGATTCGACCAATATTCCATCACTCAGGCTGGGGGGTCAAATTCTACACCCCTCAGAGAGGGTTCGCAACTTGGGAGTCCTCCTGGACTCACAGCTATCGTTTGACCACCATTTAATGGCTGTGACCAGGGGGGCATTCGCCCAGGTTCGCCTGGTGCGCCAGTTGCGACCCTACCTGAATCGGGAGGCTCTCACAACAGTCACCCGGGCCCTTGTGACCTCTAGGCTGGAATACTGCAACGTGCTCTACATGGGGCTGCCCTTGAAGAGCATCCGGCGACTTCAGCTAGTACAGAATGCGGCCGCGCGAGTGATTGTGGGTGCACCTCGGTTCACCCGCATAACACCTATCCTCCGCGAGCTGCGCTGGCTACCTGTCGATCTCCGGATGCGCTTCAAGGTGCTATTAGTCACCCATAAAGCCCTACATGGCAGTGGATCTGGATACTTGAGAGACCGCCTTCTGCCAATTACATCCCTGCGACCAATAAGATCACATAGATTAGGCCTCCTCCGTATACCATCGGCCAGCCAGTGTCGGCTGGCAACTACAAGGAGGAGGGCCTTCTCAGTAGTAGCCCCGACCCTTTGGAACGAGCTCCCCGTAGAGATTCGCACCCTCGCCACCGTCCAGGCCTTCCGCACAGCCTTGAAGAACTGGCTTGCCCGTCAGGCCTGGGGACAAGGATAGTCCCCCTCCCGAATGATGAATGTATGTTGTTTATTATCTTATTATATGTCTTATCTTAATGTCTGTATCTCCCCTTCCCCGATTTTATGTGAGCCGCCCTGAGTCCCCTCAGGGAAAAGGGCGGCCTACAAATATTAATAAAATCTCTAAAAAAAAAAAAAAATCTCTAAATAAAATAGAATTGCACAGGAAGAAGCATCTCTGGCTGCTCTCTAATGAATATTGATCTGAATATTCTCTCCTTTTCAGGGTTTTCAAAAAAATTCGCAGGAAGCGCCGTTCTCTTGTTCTACAAGAAGAGCCGGAGAAGAAAACATGGCAGGAGGCCTGGAGCCAGAGTAGTTGGGACACAAAGAGCAGCAGATCTGAAGACCCATCACAGCCTTGCTGTAGTGAGTGTGTTCATTGGCCAAGTGAATTGTGGCCTTGGTTGCTCTTTCCCTAGCTACCTCCGGATTTGTAATAATGTCAAGCACAGACAAATACATTCAATTACTGATATAATTTATAGACCACTTGTCGGCTGTGACCAGGGGGGCCTTTGCCCAGGTTCGCCTGGTGCATCAATTGCGGCCCTACTTGGATTGGGGTGCACTTCAAACAGTCACTCACGCCCTTGTCACCTCAAGTCTGGATTATTGCAATGCACTCTACATGGGGCTACCCTTGAAAAGCTTTTGGAGACTACAGCTAGTCCAGAATGCAGCCGTCCGAGCGATATTGGGTGTATCGAGATACACCCATATTACATCTATCCTCCGCGAGCTGCACTGGCTGCCAATTGGTCTCCAAACGCAATTCAAGGTGTTGGTCATTACCTTTAAAGCCCTACATGGCTCAGGACCAGCGTATTTGCGAGACCGCCTACTGCCGCATACCTCCCAACGGCCGCTAAGATCCCACAGGATGGGCCTCCTTAGGACGCCATCAGTCGGACAGTGTCGGCTGGGGGGGAGCCTCGGAGGAGGGCCTTCTCTGTGGCTGCTCCGACCCTGTGGAATCAGCTACCCCCAGAGGTCCGGATCTCAGCCACCCTCATGGCCTTCAGAAAAGCTGTTAAAACCTGGCTGTTCCGGCAGGCCTGGGGCTGTTGACCTTATTATGTAGGGTCCAGCCCCACTCTGAACATATGTGTGTTGGAGAATTGTTAAATCTTTATTTTTATTTTTATTTTGTTTGTTTTTTTCTTTTCTTGTTTTGTGTAAGCCGCCCGGAGTCCTCCTGGATTGGGCAGCCTATAAATCTAATAAATTCAATTCAATTTATCTCTAAATCTGAAAAATATTGGACAAAAATTTGGAAATGGGTGCAAGAAATTACAGGAGAACAGATAAAACACAAACCCGAAATCTTTCTACTGGGAATAATCAAAGGGAAATATACAAAGAAAATTAAGTACATATTAACACATCTGCTAACTACAACTAGAATAGCATTTGCCCATTGCTGGAAACAAAATAATACCTCCTCCGACGAATTAGTGATTAAAAAAACTTTGGATTGTGCAGAGATGGACAAATTAACACTGGAATTAAAAGATAAGGAAGAGTTGGAATATTATGAAATTTGGAACAATTGGTACAAATGGCTGCAAAACAAGAATAAAATTAATTAAGCCAAAAAACAATATATATAAATATATATAGAACTGTCTATAAAGGTGTGTAAATATAGAAGCGAAATATTATATACATGTACAGGTATGATGACATAACAATGTTGATTAATGACTGTAAGGTGTTGTAGAAGGGAAAAAATAATTAAAAAATCTGCTAATATCTCTTAAATTCCCGAGTAGCATAGAATATGCCAAAAATCTTAAAGACAAATATAAATATGCAATCTTATGTTAAAAATAGAATTAACGTATCATTTTGAAAAAAAAAAAAGATAGCAATGGCAGGGATGTTTTTGGAACCCTGTTAAAGGGCAGTATTGATGTAGTTCCTGGATTGCGTTTGGAAGGAGTTCCATAAATGTGGGGCAGCTGTTGGGTAAGCCCCATCTCCTGGAGATCAAACAGGATGGCTGACATTGTTGGAGTCTTCCAGATGATCCGAGTGGGCGTTGGAAAAAAATGTCTCAGGGATTCCAGGCCAAGCAATTTAAGGCATTAAAAATAGTAGGCTTTATTGTACTTAGAAACAAATTGGCAAGTAGTGTAGATTTTCCAAAACTGGCATCACATGGTCCAGTGGTGGGATTCAAATAATTTACCAACCAGTTCTCTGCCCTAATGACCAGCTGGGTAGGTAGGGCTCGGTGCTCATGTGATCATGTGGGTGTGGCCAAGTCAATGTCACTCAGGTCGATGGGTGCTTCTCCTTAGTTGTTACAATGTAATAAGGGTTAACCGGAGAGGCAGTTTCTGTAAGCAGGGCAATAAAGATGAGGCTAGAAACAACACCAGAATGTTTCCTTCCTGCCTTCCTTACAGGATTAGCCCTGTAAAGTGGGAAAAAACAAAAGATTTCTTCCAACAATCGGTTCTCCGAACTGCTTAGAACGTTGCCAACCGGTTCTCCCGAATAGGTGCGAACTGGCTGAATCCCACCACTGACATGGTCCCTACAGGATACTTTATTCCAGAGACCATAGTAGCTGCCACATTTTGTACCATCTGAAGTTTCCAAAGGGGAGAAATGGAGGGCCTTTGGAGAGCATGTTACCCAACCAAGGCTGGAAGTTATCAGGGGTTATAGCACTGTTTAAAGGTAATATGATCTAGCAATGGATGCATTGGTCCATCAGCGGCTGTGCCAGTGGCTATGCCTTGGTCCTTTGTACCCAAGTGGTCAGGACTTCACATCTCCTGCCAGCTTGGTTTGGGATTATAGAGCAGCTCTTCCCAGCTGCAGGTTGCCAGCAAGCACCCTCAGAGCAACGCAGAAGCAGTGGAAAGCAGACCTTCTGGCTTCCATCAAGGCGAAAAAGAAAGCAGCTGAGTCAGCCGCTAAAGCCAGGAGGAGTTGGATGATAGGAATGTGGCTTCTCACCTGGCTCTCCAGCCCTCCTTGCTGAGATCTCTCAGCTAAGATCATAATAATAAGGGCATCATTCTATCTTCTTTAAACATGGAAATGTTATATTTGTGTTCAGGATCAGCTCAACATTTATCCTGATTTTCCACTGGGAAAATATATGTAAGATATATTGTAATAATGATGTGTACTTACAATGCAGTTCACTTGTAAAGGACCAGGAAAAGTATAAGACTGACCGGAGATATTTGTGGAAGGGAACAGGTGGGGTAGTGGTAGTTGCAAGTAACAAAACAAGAGCCGAGGTGGCGCAGTGGAAAGAGCTGAGGTGGCGCAGTGGTTAGGGTGCAGTACTGCAGGCCACTTCAGCTGACTGTTATCTGCAGTTCAGCGGTTCTAATCTCACCGGCTCAAGGTTGACTCAGCCTTCCATCCTTCCGAGGTGGGTGAAATGAGGACGCGGACTGTGGAGGCGATATGCTGACTCTGTAAACCGCTTAGAGAGGGCTGAAAGCCCTATGAAGCGGTATATAAGTCTAACTGCTATTGCTAAAACATGCAATTCCATGACTCAAACCGTTGTGTTTGCCATTGGGACATGCACGAAAGAGTAAGCTTTCCATTGTGACTTCACTGCGTTCATGTTGTCATGTGCATTTAAGGTAGATCAAATCTTGTTGTGCGCAGATTTAAACATGTGCGAATCCCCTCCACTTTGATGGAAGGAGGTCAACCTTTTGGCTTCAACCTTTGTGAATTTGGCGAAGTATTCTCAATCTTGACCCTCTTTCATCCTGCATGAATGTGCAGGCACATTTCCCCTCAATCAACGGTGCACTAGACAGCTGCCTGCCAATCCAGGCTTGGAGATTAGGAAATGGAGATCATGCCTTTCAGAAGGTCCGAGAATGTTTCCATGCAGGAGGGGGACCCTTGGATAAGGGGGAGGGATCAAAAGAAGGCAAAGAAGAAGGCAGTTACTGAGGGACAGAAGCTCTTGTGCCTTTTTAATGACTGACATCTATAAAAGAGCAGTGTTTGATCGTGAAGACATGGCTGCCGTTCTGATTTTTGACACTGGTATTCTGTAGCCATTTCACTCCATCATTGCAGGATGGTGACTGCTGATGGTTTTCAGGGCCTGGCAACATGTAAGGTACTTTCATGCACATCTCACATAAAGGTATTTGAGAGAGCTCCAGTGCCCAAACAGTAGTTAGCCTGGCAGAAAGTCCTTTGTGGCAATAACTTTTGTGGCAATAACCTTTGTGGCAAATAACTTTGCCAATAGCAATAATTAATTCGTAATTCGTAATTTAATAAGCTTATATGCTGCCCAATCCCGTAGGACTCCGGGCGGCTTACAAATACAAGATAAAAATAAAATAACAAATAGGGGAAAAACGAGAACAGTTTAAAAGGAACACACCATACATTCGACTTAGCTGGGGACTGGACCTCATTCATGGATCAACAGCCCCAGGCCTGCCGGAACAGGCAGGTTTTGGTGGCTTTTTGGAAGGCCGAGAGAGTGGGAAGGGTCCGGATCTCTGCGGGTAGATCGTTCCACAGGGCCGGAGCAGCTACAGAAAAGGCTCTCCCCCGAGGGGCCGCCACCCGGCATTGTCCGGTCGACGGCACCCGGAGGAGGCCCAGCCTATGAGTTCTTATTGGCCATTGGGAGGTATGCAGCAGGAGGCGGTCTGTCAGATATCCAGGTCCAAGGCCATGTAGGGCTTTAAAGGTAATAACCAGCACCTTGTAGCTCGTCCGGAGACCAATAGGGAGCCAGTGCAGCTCGAGGAGTATAGGTGTAACATGCGTGTACTGAGGTACACCCGATATCGCTCGCGCGGCTGCATTCTGGACCAACTGTAGTCTCCGAACACTCTTCAAGGACAGCCCCATGTACAGCGCGTTGCAGTAATCACCCTTGTGTATTGCCTTTACTGCCACAATAGGCTAACAAAGTGGGCCAAGAAAGAACAGCGCACCTTCTAGCAATCTCCATGGCTTACTGAGCCCTTTCCTAACTCTATACCATAGAAATCTTCATGGAAATCAACTATCACTCCCTTATTTGATTGCTTTGCTGGCAAGCAATGTACGAGACCAGGGATCTACAACCTAGACCACTTTAAGACTTGTGGACTTCAACTCCCAGAATTCCCCAGCCATACTGGCTGGGGAATTCTGGGAGTTGAAGTCCACAAGTCTTAAAGTGGCCTAAGTTGGAGACCCCTGTACCAGAGCAATGTTAACCATGTAATTTGTCTCCCATAGGTAAAGATCTGTTGGATCAGAGTTCTTTCATTATCCAGCATTGTTTTGAAACTCCCCGCTTGGTGGAACCTATTGCTAACATCACAGTGTACCAGGTTCAGCAGCCACTGATTCTAGGTATGTTAGACATGAAGACATTTTCCTTTCAGGTGGGGCCAGCGGTGCATCTTAAAAAAAAAGATTGGCCCAAGATATTTGGCTGCTTAAAATGAGGGAAATAGGGTTCTCCCCCCCCCCCACCAAATCAAAGTGTGCTCAAACCTATTTAAAACTTCCTCTTCCTCTTTTTTTTTTTTTTTTATTAAAATGTTTTTATTTTCCATTTTTCATTTTCATACAATCACATATATACTGTGCATAGCCGGGGCCATACAGCAATTCCTCTTGTCAACAATACCCCCCAAAATAAAAACCCAATATACCTCTTCCACTCTCCATACACCTCTTTCTTCCGCCCCCCTCCAACTTTCTATCTTCCCTCCATCCTTCCCCTCTACCCTACTTCCCCTCCCCCTCTACCACTCCCCTCTCCCAGTCCACTCCCTCCCTTCCTTCTCACCCTCCCTCCCATCCTCTCTCCCGCCCTCTCTACCCATCTTCCTTCTAACCCACTCCTCCTCCCCTTGGTGTATTTCTACTATGTGTCAATGTACTCAACTTGTCCTATTTTTACAGAGAAATTAAAAAGAAACAGTATACATGTGAAATTGCATTACATTGAAATCTAACACATGGTATATATCCCCCCTCCCCCCCACCCTCCCCCCCAACACCCCACCTCCCTCCCCCCCCCGACTTCCCAGAGCCCATACATGGTATAGATTTTTAACAAACACAGTCTAAAATATATTGAGACAAAGGAAATAAAAAAAAGACTTCCTCTTCCCCTTGAGGACTACCTCTATAGGGGTGGGCTGCTGGGGGTTTACAGGGGTTTGGGAGAACCTCTAGCTAAGATTCTGTGCAGTTTGGAGAACCCCCAAATCCAACTCGTGGCTGGCCCCACCCCGCCCCTCCCAGGAGTCCCCATATGGCCCATTTTGGAGGCAGGTAAGTGCAGGGCCTGCATGGAGGCTCCGGGAGGGCAAAAAATGGCCCTACTGGAAGTTTGGGAAGGCCACCAACGGGTCCATTTCCAGCATCCAGAGGGCTTCCAGAACCTGGGGAGGCTGTTTTCATCCTCCCAGAGGCTCGAGAAAAGCCTCTGGAGCCAGGCAAGGAAAAAACGCCCCACCACCATGGTGCAGGAGGCCAACTTGGCCATACCCACCATGGCCACACCCACCCAGCAACAGGGCAGAATTTTTAAACTCTGAATTTTTGAACTCGATCCCTGCCTGTATTCCAAATTAACCAATGTAGGTGGTTGTCCTCATTCTATCTAATGGTAGAGTCAGCTTTGGCTAACAATCACCTGGGAAGGGGAATAGATTGCTTCTTTAGAAGGAACAAAATATTCATGGGATGAAGAAAATATCCCACAAACACTCCAGAAGCATCTTCTCTTTCCACTTTTTATAAACTTTTCGACCAACTTTAGAGTAGTTAGCAATAGGAATAGCAAGAAGTGACTCCCTCTCTGTTCCTCTTTATTGCCTCTTTCTTTCCTTACTTTGGAAGACTATCAAGTTCTCACTTTTCGTTTGGTTTCTGTAGGAAGAAAACCGTGTTCTCCTTTTCCCCATCATAGGAATAGAAAACTCAAACATTCAATCGTTCTCTTGGAGTGCTGCATGCCTTTCTTTAATAAGCCTCAATTGTCTTTTTTTTGAACCTGACTCTAGTTCTACTCATACATTTATGCTCTGCTGAATATAGACCACAAGTGATGAACTCAACGAAAGGACTGTACCCTTAGAACAGGGGTGGGTTTCAACCAGTTCGTGGCGGTCTTTTGTTTTTTTCCACTTCACAGGGCTAATCCTGTAAGGAAGGCAGGAAGGAAACATTCTGGTGTTGTTTCTAGCCTCATCTTTATTGCCCTGCTTACAGAAACTGCCTCTCCGGTTAACCCTTGTTACATTGTAACAGCTAAGATGACGCACCCATCGACGTGAGTGACGTTGAGTTGGGTACACTCACCCAGTCACATGACCACCAAGCAACGCCTTCCCAACTGGTCATTAGGGCAGAGAACCGGTTGTTAAATTATTAGAATCCCACCATTGGAATAAACACATTCTTTAAAAAAACTCACACCCCTCCCACTTCTGTAGGATAATGACTTTCCTGTTTATTAACAAATTCTACAATGGTTGGTAGGTAGGCAGTTCATCTAGAGAGTTGCATATCTATGGTCTGTAAATCTTTGTATCCTTTGTGTAATCGTCATTTCCACTACAGAGCAAATACTCACCTTGTATTAATGTCCATTTCGCTCTGCTTTCCTTTCCTCAGAGACACATTGGAGGCCTTTCATGAAGGTGTTGGCTTGTATAACCCTAATATTCATCGTGGGCCTCTTCTGGGGTGAGTACTTTAACAAGCCAGTCTAAATACATTTTTATTTTGTTGACAGTTTCAGAAAGATTCCCCCCCCCCTGCATGTGAAAAATGTAGATGATATTAAGACTACTGGAAAAAAGAAATGCTTCAAGGGCCCTTGTCTCTTCAATGGTGCCGCTTGCGTTGACTGTCTTAAAATCAATCCTGAGCATGGAATTGACTTCTTAGAATTTTCCTCTGCACTAGAGAAACCCACTTAAAGAAATTCCATGATGTTTTTAATAACCAGGTGGACTCATTATACATATACTATATTTTGGAGGCCTGGTAGATCTTAATATGGAATAACTTGGGGATTTGGTTCATCTAACATACTAGGAAATCATGGCATTTAGTTGGTTTGACCTCTTAGCATGAAACCATTGAGATTTGTAGACAATGGACCCAAGGCTTAATGGGATCTTCAAACAAAGGCAGACTGGTCATCTGTCAGAAAAATTCCAGTGGATGTTGTACCGAGCAAGATCTTGCATTAAATGACCTGATGATCCAGATCCCTGATCCTCTGAGTAGTGTGCCATGTGTAAACTTAGCTCTGTCAGCATTTACACAGGATAATAAATAGCAATTCCATGCAGACCTAGAAAGGAAAGGAAATTCACCTAAAGCTCTCTTTCTCCCTCTCCTCTTTCTCCATAACTGGGAAAAGATATAAACCAGAGCTTCATGATGCTTTCACAATCCCTGTCCTGTTATGAATGAAACAGGAGGATCTGTAATTTAAAATGAATTCTAGTTTGTTAAAGAAACTAGCTAAATAATCCCAGGTTTCTAGTTTGCTTGTTTGGAAATGAAACAACTTTTTATTTTAGATCATGATCCCTAGCTTGTTTATCCCACCAAACGAGGAATAAATGATAATCCTAAAATGGAGAAAAGTGAGACTGAATTCTGGTTGATTCCTTTACCTGATTGTGCAGAAGGAAAGGAAAAAGACAGCAATAGCAACAGAAACAGAATGGCCAAAACAGTGTTGCGGTATTGTACTGGAGACAATCCTTTTGGGCATGCATGTTGACATCACAATGCGCACTCACATAGCTGCACCGTGATGTTGCAAGGCTGCTTTCATTAGTCTGAGCTTCCTCCCTCCCATAGCCAACACTGGAAATGGAAGCATAATTCGGGCTCTGTGTTGGGATGGGCGATTTCCTTCTTGTATCTGTATAAGTAAGCTAAGTTGGTGTTACTTACCAATCTTCCTCTAGTCTAACATGACCTTTATTTTGATAACAATGTGTGACAGCCCCTTGCTTATTTCCTATATTTATGGATAAATGTGTAAGGAACACTTCAGTGACACTAGGGATGTATTGATCAGGGACAGGAATCTATCTATCTATCTATCTATCTATCTATCTATCTATCTATCTATCTATCTATCTATCTATCTATCTATCTATCTATCTATCTATTCATCCATCCATCCATCCATCCATCCATCCATCCATCCATCATCTATCATCTATCATCTATCATCTATCTATCTTATTCCTTTTCTACACTTTGCAAGGCATTGCTTACCCAAAAAGAGTGGCATCTACCTACCTACCTACCTACCTACTTACCTACCTACCTATCATCCATCCCTCCATCCATCTATCCCTCCATCCCTCCATCCCTCCATCCCTCCCTCCATCCATCCATCCATCCATCCATCCATCCATCCATCCATCCATCCATCTATCTATCTATCTATCTATCTATCTATCTATCTATCTATCTATCTCTATCATCTCTCTCTCTCTCTCTCTCTCTCTCTCTCTCTCTTTTATTCCTTTTCTACACTTTGCAAGGCATTGCTTACCCAAAAAGATGGCATTTATTTATTTATAAATGTCTGTATATGTGTATCTATATCTATTTCTATATCTCCATATCTATATATAGATATATGGGTATGTATGTATGTATGTATGTATGTATGTATGTATGTATGTATGTATGTATCAGTGGTGGGATTCAGCCAGTTCGCACCTATTTGGGAGAACCGTTTCTTAACTTTCTAAGAGGTTCAGAGAACTGATTGTTGGAAGAAATCTTCTTCTGGTTTTTTCCCGTTTTACAGTGCTAATCCTGTAAGGAAGGCAGGAAGGAAACATTCTGGTGTTGTTTCTTGCTTAATCTTTATTGCCCTGCTTACAGAAACGGTCTCTCTGGTTAAACCTTATTACATTGTAACAACTAAGGCGAAGCGCCAATCAACCTGAGTAATGTTGAGTTGGCCACGCCCACACGGTCACATGACCACTAGGCCCCGCCTACCCACCCGGTTGTTAGGACAGAGAACCGGTTGTTAAATTATTTGAATCCCACCACTGGTATGTATGTATGTACACACACAGATACACACACACCATGTTTTCCCCCAAATAAGACCCTGTCTTATATTTTTAGCCATCAAAAAAGGCACCAGGTCTTATTTAAGTGTGTGTGTGTGTGTGTGTGTGTGTGTGTGTGTGTGTGTGTGATCGACTGACCCACCTCACTTGTGCAAGTCGCTCCTGGCCTCCTTTCTGCTGTCAGAGGCCTTCCGGAACTTCATCTGATGCCGGCAAGGCTTTCCTGAAGGCTTCTGCAAATCGATTTGAAGCTCTGTTATCAGCTGCAGAGGCCTTTAGGAAAGCCTTGTGGGCCTTGCCAGCTGTAGACAAAATGGGCTGGCGAGGGAGGTGTGTCGGCCTGTGCGAGGCCTGGCTGTAACAATCCGAAAGTAAGGAGTAGGGTAGCTCCACCTCCTACATCCACAGTCTAGCTTAATTTTTACCCGTGCACCCTGGAGTGGGTGGGGTCTTAATTAGGGCTTATTTTGGGGGGTAGGACTTATCTTGGATGCATATGTAAAAATCAAAGTAGGACTTGCTTTTGGGGTAGGTCAAATTTTCGGGGAAATGCAGTATATAAGAGGCGGTGGATAGTCAATGGCTAATATGATGATGATGATGTGTGTGTATGTATTGTATACTGTATGTATGCCCTATGGCTATCTCTGCTGTATATCAGGAAGCCTTTGAAATCTTGAGAAGTCACAGACACACAAACCTATTTCATTTTCTGGGTGTTTCTCTATAGAATGTAAGCAACTGAATTCAATTTCGTGATATTTGTTAAAAGCTGGGAAGAGATATACTTTTGCAAACTCACTGGCTGAGTCTTTCTTCCAAAGAAATTCCCATTAAAAGTTAATTATGTCCAATAATCTTGCCAATCTGTTCCTAGCTCTCTTACTAAAGACTTCTTTCTTCTACGCAACCCTAAGAAAATAGAAAGGAAATTGCCTTCAATCTTCTTTAGGTCATAAAATTGCTCAAAACTCCCTTAACTGTCTTGCTTAGGAAATTTTGGGCTCAAGGATTACCTGTATCTCATTTGGAATAGGACTCAAAACATGTCATATTTGCAGTTATTAAGTGACCTAATGCTACTGAATACTGAATAATTCTGAAAAGGGGCTTAATGAAATTCATGTTTATTTCTAGGTTTTATGTCTGGCCTATGCACTTCCTCTAATATTTTCAAGCAGATCATGAAGATGCAATTAAGGTAAAAAGATGTTTTTAATGAATGAACTGCCCATAAAGATTGGGAAACATGCTAATAGGGATGCTTTAATCATTCAGCATCAGCCAAAATCTCTTTTTAAATGGCAAAACAAAAGTGATGAAAAAAAATAGTGAAAAGGAGCCCTACCCTCTATAAATGTATTTAATAAATCTATCCTCTCCACGTAGAAGAGTTACCAGAGGAAAAAAACAGAATCGGTTACTCAGTTTTTCCCAGTCCTCTTCCACTTTTTCACTTGTCTGGAATTCCTAAAATGCCTGCCCATCAAGGCTGCTGTAACTCGAGGTGACTTTGAACTTAATGGAATGTGGGCTGACCTTAAGTTTTTCTTAAGCTTAAAAAAAAGATGATTTATACTGATAGTAGCCGTCCAGTGTTAAATGCTGGTGATTTATTTTTTCTTTTTTTTTTAAAAAAAAGTTCTCCTATTATAGATGTTCTTCAGGTCCTTGTATGGGATGTAAATGTCATCAACTTCTGGATATTGTCAACAGCCAGCTTGCTAAATTAGAGATGAAAGAGAAATGGATGAGTCTCTTTATGTGTGGCAGATTCTACACAGAATAAAAGAATATTTTAACCGTGACCTCTTTTTGTTGGGAATGAAAAAAATCAGTAGTACAAACCGGTTTCTTTTGCTTTGTGGAAGAAGCCTGAAATGTTCTCTCAACAAAATGTCAGAAAGTTGTAGGAAATTGAATGCTCAGCAGAGAATGTACAATATATACTATCAATCTTTGATGAAGTCTCATATTTTTGGAATTTAGGACTAAATGTAATTTTTTTAATAGAATGATTTTAGGTGTACTGTCTCCTATAATTTTGTCCTAAGTAGGGCAATATGCCAATCAATAAATCCTTAGGTTGCATCTGAAAACATCATGACATTGGTATAATAAGCAGTTGTAGTTACAATTTTATAAAATACCCTTTAAATGAACAGCGGTGTAAATTTCAATCCTTTCAACCACATTTTCCATTCCTGTGCATTATAACCAAAAATTTTACCCCACTTTGTCACATGTTCTTTTACTTGTTCTTCTGTTTCTCTTTTCATTTAAAGTTTATACATTTTAGCAGTTATATTTTCATCATTTGTATGCAATTCTATTTGAGTCTTACAATATTCAAAACCACAAATTCTTTTGTCTAATTTAAATCTTTCAAATAACTATAAATAAGGAGACTTGCAAACTATATTCTCTGCCACCTGTTCTCTTGATTTTATTTTACATTTTCCTTGACAAAATGCTAATAATTCATGAGAGGTTAGCCATTTGTGTTGGCCTATATCGTCATTTATAAAATGCTTTTTGTGCTGACGGCCACAAAGGTGTTTTCAGGCACAACCTGTGGTGGGTTTCAAAAATTGTTCGAACCTACTCTGTGGGTGTGGCCTCCTTTGTGGGAGTGGCTTGCTGCCCATGTGACTGGATGGCAGTGGCTTGCCGCCCATGTGACCGAATATGAAGATGCTGGCGACACTTGTCAGAACCACCTTAAATTACCTCACACACAGCACTGGCATGCATAAGAATATGATGTAAACTTGTTTTTTAAAAGGCATCTTTGGTTTGCGTTAAAACAACTTCAAGACACGCAATGTTCCGATTGCACCACAAACACAGTAGTCATCCTTACCTTTCACAGAGGCATTGAGTTTTATAAATAGGAGCATGATAGTGTAGAATAATCATATCCAAGGACCAGTGGTGGGTTTCAAAAAATTTTGGAGCCTCTTCTGTAGGTGTGGCCTGCTTTCCGGGTCCACTGGTGGAACCTCTTCTAACCAGTTTGGTAGATTTGACGAACCGGTTCTACCTAATAGGTGTGAACTGGTAGGAACCCACCTCTGGGCACAACCTGGCTTGGTATCTATTCGAATATTCTGAATGTGGCGTGTCTAACATAATGATAACCTTGTCTTACTTATCCCACAAATATCCATGCCACCTGCATCTCTGGTGGTGTTCTCCTAAATCAAAGAACATTCAGTTTTTCAGGGGTTTTTTTTCTTAGCAATTGTCCCTGCAATTTTTAATGGTAGGTTTGCTTATGATCCATATCACTGAGCAACAGGAACAGACATTTCTGCCTGGATCATGAGTAGAGATATACGAAAGCATGAGCAATTTTGTTTAGATTTCCTTGCCCCGACTAGTGTTTTGATCCAGCTCAGATGGTGAGCATCTATGCACACACAAACACAGATGCACATATCACATACACGGTTGGGGGGATGAAAAAACCTAGGTGTCAGAGAATTGAAGTGTCTTCCTTGTGACCATCCCTCCCTTCCTCCCTCAGAAGAAAAAAATGATTCTGCTTTCAAGCAGCCATGCAATCCCTCCTCTGGAGTCTGAAGTGTAACTCCAAGCAACGGGCTCACCCCACAGTTGAGCTAGGTTTAATCTAGCCTAGTTTGATAGATAACTATCAGTTCTGACCCCCACCTTGCCCGTTCAGAAACTACAGCCAGACAGAATGTTCAAGGGAATATTTTTATTAGTCCCGGCTCTTGCTGGCTGCGAGCCCAAAGTAAACACAGATAAATGCTCCGGCAACAAGTTAGGCAGCAAATGCAAACACAAACTCTCACAGCAAATCACTTCTCCAAGTTGGTTTCTCTGAATCATGAACACGAACGAGGAACGTTGACTAGAAAGGTTCACTGACAAAACCGCGCTCGACTGAACCGCGCCCGACTAAACCGCGTCGCTGATGTCATCAAAAGGGCGACAACAGCGCAGAGACAGAAGCACACTGTAAACCCTAAACCTAAAATTAAACCCTAAACCTAAACCTAACCCCCCTAAACCTAATCCTAATCCTAATCCTAAACCTAACCCTAAACCTAACCCTTAACCTAACCCTAAACCTAACCCTAACCCTTAACCTAACCCTAAACCTAACCCTTACCTTAAGTTGAATCGTCTTGCTTTCAAAGCGCTATTTAAAGCGCCCTTCTTTCTCCGCGCTGGCTGTTGTCACCCTGTTGATGACGTCAGCGACGCGGTTTAGTCGAGCGCGGTTTAGTCAAGCGCGGTTTTGACGGGTCACGGACTAGAACAGAAACAGAACGGAATGGAACGTTGACTTCTGCAACCAGGGCGTGGCACCATCAGTCTTTTATCCACAGGAGGAGACCCTAACGAGCCACAGCTCCTCGTTATCCTCTCCTGTAAGTCGGTCAGCCCTTTTCCTGCGTGCATCCTGAAACAACTCAAGGAGGTTTCTGCTGAGTCACAACAACTATCTAACTGTCTTTACTCTTTTCTGTCTAGTCGCCAGAATGAGGCCCTTCAGCAGCATCTCCACAAACAGATTGGATCTTTCCGTCAAAAAGTTGCAGGTCTCCAGACTCTTGTAGATGCCCTTGAAAATATCCATGGACATTGGGAGACCCAGAAGGTTAGTTTATGTAATTTGCTAAATACATTTTTGCTTTTAGTAGTAATGCAATCATACTATCATATATGGTGGACTTGTAAAAAGGTAAAAGCATTTTGGATAAAAATATCGTGGATTATGCAAAATGTTCTTAAAAAGAGGATAAAGTTTACCCCTCAGTTATTCTTGTTAGGTATAATTACTGATTGTACAGTTATAGAGACTAACCTGATTTTGCATTTAATAACGGCAGCAAGACTGTTGGTGGTGCAATACTGGAAGAAGGAAGATTTGCCTACTATTCAAGAATGGACATTAAAAGTAACAAACCCAGCAGAAATGGCTAAAATATCAGCATATCTCAAGAACCACTCAAATGAGAGATATAAACTGGAGTGGAGAAGATGGATTGACTATACTCAAAATAAAAATGGGACTAAGAAATTCCAGATAGTTTATGACTGAAGAAACAAGGAATGATATAATCTGTTTAGAGTTAGCCTAGCAAAGAGGAGTTAAAGCTCAAATGAAAGATGATACTAACTTTTTTTTTAAAGTTTATCTTAGAATATCTTTGTTAAAGATTTATACCCTGTATTGGTTCTGGGAAGTCGGGGGGGGGGGGAAGGTTGGGGGGGTTGGGTGGGGAAGTTAGGGGGAGGGAGGTAAACATTTGTAAAAGTTTTTTTTTCCAAAAATTTTCAATAAATTTTTTTTAAAAAGTAGCAATGCAATCCTGCTTCTGCCGAATACTGTTTGCCACTATTTTTCAGGCCTAGCAATCACTGAAATAATTACCGCAATTTAGTCCATAGATCAAAAATGCACCAGCATAAATCAGTATGATATACTATTTTTTTATCAGACCTTGATAAATTGATATTCATAAATATGATATTTTATCAGCCCCCCCCGATCAGGAACATCAATAGAAATCCTACCATTTCTAAGGACTTCCTATTTGAAATCATATGATGCCTAGCCAGTACCAATCATGCACTCTATATAATCCTAAACCTTCCTTCCTCATACTGATTTGTATTCAGATGCTTGAGCAAATCAGTTTTCATGCCCTAGGCTCTGTTTTCCTTGTCTTGTTTTGGTGCAGGATTTTATTTTGTTCTGCTCTTTTTTCAGCTGACATAGCAACAGTTTGCATTTCAAACTGTCTTCCCCACAGTCATGACGGATGAGCTTACAGAATTAGCCTGGCCTCTGGCTAGAGAGATATTTATCTGTTTGAAAGCACCATGTATAGGAAGGTACATGATTGATTTAAAAGTGAAAGGGGAAAAAAAAACAATGAAAGAAGCAAAGAAGGAGCTTGAATTTGTCCTGCAAAGCATCAGCAGTTTGGTAGCAGAATCAAGCAGACCTATAAATGTTTTGGCCATGTTTTCCTCATTATAGCATTTTCTAGAGGTATTGCTATTATCTAAGTTACAGTGGTGGGTTTCAAAAATTGTTGAAACCTACTCTGTGGGTGTGGCCTCCTTTGTGGGAGTGGCTTGCCACCCATGTGACCGGATGGGAGTGGCTTGCCACCCATGTGACCGGATATGAAATTATGAATTAGTACTTAGGTCGGTCCAAGTAGCTATTCAGAAACTCTGGCATTGAAGCATGCAAATCTTAAAGCTGTCAAGTTACAAGATCCTTATCAGTGGTGGGTTTCAAAAATTTTTGGAGCCTCTTCTGTAGGTGTGGCCTGCTTTCCGGGTCCACTGGTGGAACCTCTTCTAACTGGTTCGATAGATTTGACAAACCGGTTCTACCGAATAGGTGCGAACTTGTAGGAACGCACCTCTGCTAAGTTAGCATATGTCTGTGTGTTTACTTGCATACATAAATATTACTCAAATCTATATCTTCTTCTGTCTCTTGTTTGGAGTGAATATTTCCAGATCTATGGCAATAGAACATAGCAGTTAGACTTATATACCGCTTCATAGGGCTTTCAGCCCTCTCTAAGCGGTTTACAGAGTCAGCATATTGCCCCCACAGTCTGGGTCCTCATTTTACCCACCTCGGAAGGATGGAAGGCTGAGTCAACCTTTGACATAATATGTAGACCAAGGGTAGTCCACCTTTTTATACCTACCGCCCACTTTTGTATCTCTGTTAGTAGTAAAATTTTCTAACTGCCCACCGGTTCCCCAGTAATGGTGATTTGTAAAGTAGGGAAGTAGCTTTACTTTATAAAATTTATAAAGTGGAGGTACAGCAAACCCCTACCGCCCACCATGAAACCTTGCACACCCACTAGTGGCCGGTAGGGACCAGGTTGACTACCACTGATGTAGACTATTGGATTTCTCCATTTAGGGCTATAACATAAGGCAACCCCAGTTATGTTGGCTAAAGCTATCGGGAGCTGGTCTAAAGGGACTGCAGATCCCCTTCCCATTATTAGATTAGATCCCAAGTTGAGTTCCCATCCCCTTCCCCAACCCCCACAAAATATGATCCAGCAGAGTTGGCCTTTCTCCTATTTGTCCTTTCTTCCCATTCCACAACAGCATATATTTCAGCAAGGGAGCAGCATGCAAAATGAAAGCAGCCATTTTTGGAAGAAAGATTATGCGCTGAGCTCTGAAGGTAAGCCGAACATACAACAATATTTCTGTAATGCACCCTTCTAACCTTTCCTGGGAAGTGCGCTCAGCGAACCGGTTATTACACCACGGTTCACCAACAAATGACCGCTCGACAAAAGCGTGCCAACGAAACCGCGAGGAGAAAACCGTGAGTTCAAAAGCATGCCGACGAATGAGCGCAGAAGTGCGCCGACAACAGCGCACCGACAGAAGTGCGCTCTAAACCTAACCCTAAAGGTAACCCTAAAGGTAACCCTAAAGGTAACCCTAAAGGTAACCCTAACCCTAACCCTAACCCTAACCCTAACCCTAACCCTAACCCTAACCCTAACCCTAACCCTAACCCTAACCCTAACCCTAACCCTAACCCTAACCCTAACCCTTACCCTTACCCTTACCCTTACCCTTATCCTTACCTTAACCGTAATCGTGCTTCTGTCGGCGCTCTTTTGTCAGTGCGCCTTTGTGGGCACGCTGTCAACGTCGCAGTTTTATCACCACGGTTTCATTGGCACGCTGTTGTCGGGCGAGCTGTTGTCGGGTCACGTTACACCACCACTGCCCACTTCATGATCAACAAACATGCCAGATGGTATTTAATGGATGATGGGAGTTTTGCAGCAACATGCTTGAAGGTTATCAGATTGAGAACAACTATCCTGCCATTTATTGCCTTTAATCTTATGGTGTTTGCTTTACAATGTGCATTTACTATTTCTTTGCAAGAGGACTCCCCCCCCCCCCCAATAACAAGAACCCTTTCAAGTAATCTGGGATGAGAGAGGATGGCTGGTTCCAAGTCATCATCTCTGTGGCAGATGATGGGCTAGAAAGTGGGTCTCCTGTGTGCTGGTCCAATGTCTTAACCACCATACTGGCTTTGTGTATCACAGCTACTTCCAACTGTCCTAGAAAAAATATAGGCTTTAACCAGCAAAAAGAGGATGTGTTAACTTCTTACAGATTATAGAGCAAGATTATATGACCACGAACATATCTATGATGAGTCTAGAACTTATAAAGACCCACTGGCTAATCATTGTTTGCTCATTTTGTGAATTACTCAGTGCTGACTTGCAGTTATTTTAAACTTGGGCTATAACTGATTGGCTTTTGTTGCTCCTTCAAATAATGTTAGTATTTACCCTCCCTGGGGGAACTTTATCTTTCTACAAATATACTTACAGTATTTGGGGAAATTCGTCAACTGTTTTGCAGAACGAATCCCAGGGAAACCATTAAAAGCTATCTGCTGCTTCCCAAATTCTGCAATTTATGTCCCTTTTTTTGTAACCACCACATCACTGTGATTAAAGTGTAAAAAATTGGAGAGGCAAGAATCTGCATAATGGGAGCACGAATTGGACCTTCAAAAATAGGCAAAAATGTGTGTTCTTTCTATAGCTCCATTTGCATGACACCCTCCTCACCCTCAGAAATAAAATCATGCAATTAGTTATGTTGTCCCACTATTGGGACTGGATTGTCGTTCGGCACAGAACAAATCAATAGATTAATGTTATGGGTGGAAAGTATGAAGTATGGGAAGTTGGGAACCAATACATATCTGAAAACTCTTGAAACTGTAATACATAGGTTCAATACTTTACCTTCATCTTATTTGGCTTGCTCTGATTAGCATCCCTTTTTGGTTCAGTCTTTGTGACTCCTTTTCATTCTTGATGAGGAATCTTCCCTCTTTTATGTAGGTGCCCATGTCGTGAAATTCAGCAACAACTTTAACACAAGAGCACAAGTCTGTATGTTGGGGTTCTGCTGGGATTATATGCGGTCACCAAATATGATTTTAGAGGTAGGAAGGGTTCCTTAATAACAATATTTTCTCTTCCATCTCTCTGAAAGATTTTCGTTGTGTTTCTCTCCACTACCTTTCAAACCTCATGAAGAAGTCTAGTTCATGTGTCTCCGAATGGCAGTTGTCAGATAAAACATTGTTGAGTGATAGCCAATGAATGAATCAGATTTATGGAGTCTGAGCTATCAGCTGTATGCACACTTTGGGCACAAGTTGTCAATAGGTTGATCCCCTCATTTTCTAATCATTATTTGTCTCAAGGAGGTAGGACTTATGCCTTTAAATTTTGCTGCATGGGATCCCATTATAAATTACATAATAGTATCAAGAAAAACTGGAACAATCAGTGCCTCATCCCACATCTGGTCTTGCATTATTCAAAACTATGCTCCATTCTTTTTTGTGAATGCACATCCTTCTCTAAAGAACACAGATCTTTTCTTTATATCTTTGAGTACTTGTCCATGTATTAATTTCTATGCATGCATGTGAAAACCATCCTTCCTTCCTTCCTTCCTTCCTTCCTTCCTTCCTTCCTTCCTTCCTTCCTTCCTTCCTTCCTTCCTTCCTCCTCCCCCCCCTCCCTACCCCCCTCTCCTCTCCTCTCCCCTTTCCCTTCTTTTCTCCTAAGCACCCTTGCTGGTGCTAAATTCTGCTAAATAGACTTACTTCTGAGTAGATATGCAGAATTTCTAGCTGGAGGCAGTTTCCAATAAATATAATATATACATTCAGCAAAATCAATGAAAAATCATTAAAATGCCTACTCAGTTTAAGGTGGATTAAATTACTTGAATTTATGTTCCGCTGAAATCAGTTTTGCAAATCTTCCCTTGAAATTTCTGAATTACAGTTGAATAAGTTCGATCAATTTAGTCTTGATCTAATACTGTGACGTTGAGTTCAGGTGGCTTAACCAATAAAGACTTGATTAGAAAAATCAATAATGACTTGATTGTAAAATGAGTTAGTACCAAAACATACTTTCCAGAAATCAAAAGACCTGCTTTTACTGCTTCTTGATAGTCACAGGCTGTTTGGTTTTTCAGCGGGATAATACCCCTGGGAATTGCTGGGCCATGAAGGGATCTCAAGGTTATGTAGTCATCAAATTGTCTCAAGCTGTCCGTCCGACTTCAGTAGCCCTGGACCATATTTCAAAGACAGTTTCTCATACAGAAGAGATAACAAGTGCACCACGGAATTTTTCTGTCTATGTGAGTATTTATATTTATTAGAAAGTTTCCTCTTTCCTGGGTTGAGAAGTGGTGTCATACCCGTCTATAATGTTGGGATTCAACTGTGCATACAGTAGCTGTACGTCAATTGCCCTTGAGGGGCAATAGTTCAAGATATAATTTACCAGAGGAATGTTTATCTCCTTATCCAAAAAACCATGATTCTGTGTAGTAAACCTTCTATTAATGAGACTGATATTCTCAGGACTTTCGTCACTTCCTCTCTCAATTCCCTTTATTTTTCTCTTCTGGCTCTGAACAACATAGTTGATGGTCTTACTTAATTCACTAATTTTCTCTGTAATAGCTGTACATAAATGTAAACCACTTAGGTTTTCCTATCACCATCCAAAACCTGAAATTTATCTTTATAGGTATTTCTTTGTTCGAGGTTACAATGCAGGGGTGGGTTTCAACTGGTTCGCGGCGGTCCCTGCGAACCGATTGATTGCCGAACCCGGAAGTAAGTAACTTCCGGGAACAGCGAAGGGCGCGCCCTCCCGCCCGCGGTCCTTACCCAGTTTTGACGAGTTCTGCGCTTCCACGCATGCGCAGGACGCATACAGTGCCTGCGCGATTGTCCAGGAGCAGCTGGAGCATCGCGCAGACACTAGTACGCATGCGTGTACCGCGCGTGTGCACGAGGACGCTGCCGGCCCTGTTCCAACCAAACCGGTTGGAACGGGGCGAGAAACCCACCCCTGTTACAATGGCACTGAAAAAAGTGACTTATGACCGTTTTTCACACTTATGACCCCTGCAGAATCCCTATGGTCACACGATCAAAATCCAAACACTTGGCAACTGACTTATTTTTATGATGGTTACAGTGCGCCAGTGTCATGTGATCACCTTTCTGGCAAGCAAAGTCCATAGCGAAGCCAGATTTGCTTAACAACTGTGTTTCTAACTTAACGACCGCAGTGATTCACTTAACAACTGTTGCAAGAAAGGTTGTAAAAAGGGCCAAATATCTTGCTTAGCAACGGAACTTTTGGGTTCAATTGTGGTCGTAAGTCAAGGGCTACTTGTACTTTCTTTCACACAACACCAGTCTCAAACGTTCCACTCCTAACCGTAGTGTTCTTAAAATTATTTCCAGCTTACACAACACATATCTGAATACAAGCCTCTGTCCTCCTGCCTCCTTCTTTATATATCTGCCTCCATATATAGAGCCATTTTAAGAGCGCATGGGTGTTTAGCCAGGGACGTGCAGTCACTAGAGGCAAGGGAGGCGGGGCCTCACCAGTCTCCTCAGGGAAAGGAAAGGATTTTAAATAATTTTCTTAAAATAATTAAAGCCAGGGTAGTTGCTACCAGATTTCAAGTCACAGTGGCTTGGTGTCTGCTCTCAGTATTAACTAGGAGGAAGCCAGAGAACTAGGGGCCTCTTTTGCATAAGGATTTTTTCGCCTTTTAAGAGTTAAGCAAGGGTTAACAAGCGAAGAATTTCTTATGCAAATGAGGCACGTATTCTCTCGCCTCCTGTAGAGGACATTTTTAGAGGCTTTTTAGAGTTCTCTGGGAGCAACTAGCTCAGTCTGACTTCAGAGCTCTGGCTTTTCAAGAGGGGAGGGCGGGGCAGGGAGAAGCAGAGTTGAAATCGTCTCTGAAACAGCTGGAAAAGGTGCGTGTGTGGGGAGGGGGAGGAATTCAAAAAGTTTGATCGGAAGGCAACAGGGAAAGGGGGGGGGTATGGCAGAGGAGCTGCTTCCAAGCCTTTGGAAAATATATCCAATCCAACTTCTGTGTTTGAGAGTGAGTGAATGAGAGAAGGATCGAAGTTCTCTGTGTGCGTGTGTCTGTTTGAGAGAGGGGGAGGGAGGGAGAGAGGGAGGAAGGAGGGGGAGGGAGAAGAAAAAGAACGGGAAAACTTATTTTGCAAGGGGGAAAAATGCTGTCGCTTTAAATCGGAACTGAGCATCCCTGGCTGTGGAATTCTGGGTGTTGAAGTCCACAAGTCTAAAAACAGCCTCACCGGGGCTAAAGCTGACCGCACGTCACTGATATATAGAGCCATTTTAAGAGCGCATGGGTGTTTAGCTAATAGTCTTTGCTTTTTCACATAGAGTTTGGATTCAGGGGTATCCACATGGGAGGTCAAAGTAGAATTTCATGCTGTCAGGAAGCAAACTCTGACCCTTTTGAATACACATTCAGAAGAGGCAAGAGGTGCATTGTGAGCTTCTGTCTGTCATATTGTCAATTTTAATAGATGCTGCTGTTTGGATTCTGCATTACCTTTTCTTTTTTATTGCCTTTTCTCAGGGATTCAAAAATGATTTTGAGAAGGAAGAAGGACAATTTTTGGGATCGTTTGTCTATAGAGTGGATAGATTTCCTTTGCAAACATTTAAATTAGAGGTAGGTTGCAGAATATACAGGGGAAAAAGCTACAGCCAAAGGAATTTGAGAACGAGTCTTACAATCATTTTATTGCACCTTTGTGTAATGACATTTTTATAAATGTCTGGTTAAAAGCTACAATCACTGCATTCTTTTATGAGGCTGATATTGATTTAAAAGAACATTACTAATATTTTTAAAATACCATTTGTAGATAGTTTAAATTTAGATTGCAAATCACTATACATTTATACTTAATTGAGTAGCAACTGTTTATTCTGGCAGGTAGCTAGTATGGAAAATTGAGAAGTTAAAAAAGTCAAAATGTTATTATCTATTTAACTTAGCAGGCGTTTATATCTCACTGAAGATGCCCTTTCAAATGTATAACAGCATATATTAAAAATATAACGCAACTAATACGCAAATTTGTAACAAACAAAATAAAACAAAATGATTCAGCCAATGAAATAAATATGACATCTCAATAGAGCCGAGGTGGTGCAGTGGTTAAGTGCAGCACTGCAGGCTACTTCAGCTGACTGCAGTTCTGTAGTTCGGCTGTTCAAATCTCACCAGCTCAGGGTTGACTCAGCCTTCCATCCTTCCGAGGTGGGTAAAATGAGGACCCGGATTGTTGGGGGCGATATGCTGACTCTGTAAATCGCTTAGAGAGGGCTGAAAGCCCTATGAAGCTGTATATAAGTCTAACTGCTATTGCTATTGCTAATATAAAAAGTATTTTTAGTTGTTCAGAATTACTCTACATCCTCTCAGCCAAATTAAATTGCTTAAGTATTATATACAGAAAACATACAGTGTAAGTAAACCCAGATTCATAGATTATTTATAAATACTCAGAGATGTTAGCAGAGTCATCTAAGATCTTCTGTTTGTGTGTATCTTGTTTACTCTAATATTTTGAGAATAGTACAAAATCACCATGGGTTTTGTTTAAGGCAATATCTATATTTTGGACATGACAAATGAACATTAACAGAAGATATTTTGCAGGCTAAAACCCTTTTCTAGGAAGCTAATGTTTAGCATTAAAAAGATTAGAGCATCCCTCTTGGATCTATTCTGAAAAGGAAAACTGAGGAAACAATTGATGGAATATTATGTTTCCTGAATGGGCCATTAAAAAGGGACCAGAGGAGACAGACTGAAGTTTTAAAGAGATAAAAGGCTGAGTTGGGTTTGAGGTTTATAATTTCTAAATTATTTAGAAACCTGATTTGGTACTTAAATCTCTACTGGGTCATAGGCTCAACCTGGCTTATTCATCAATAATTTTAAATATCACGAATGACAGAAGCATCAAATGATCTAGGAAATCAAATCAAAAGAATACAGAGTTAGAAGGGACCTTGGAGGTCTTCTAGTTCAACCCCCTTCTTAAGCAGGAGACCCTATAACATTCTAGACAAATGGCTTTCCAATCTCTTCTTCAAATCTCCAGCGATGGCGCACCCACAGCTTCTGAAGGCAAGACATTCCACTGGTTAATTGTTCTCACTGTTAGGAAATTTCTCTTTAGTTCTAGTTGTATCTCTTGATAAGTCTCCTTTTATTACTTCTTGCCTGACCTCAGGTGCTTTGGAGAATAGGTCAACCACTTCCTTTCTGTGACAACCGCTCAAATATTGGACTAGACATACCCAGTTCCTGCAACTGTTCTTCACATGTTTAAGCCTCCAGTCCCCTAATCATCTTTGTTGCTCTTCTCTGCACTCTTTCTAGAGTCTCCACATCTTTTTTCGTGGTGACTGCTCAAACCTCCATACTAGCCAGAGAAGTAGGATGGCAATAATTTTTATCAAATTTGTACCATACCATTCTTAGTCTATGAAATACTCCTGGGTAGGTATATTGTACATACAAAGATCTATCTTCTTTAAGGCTTGAGTTCAGTGGGTCATCAGGACTTAAAGTCACTTCTAACAGTATAATTTTACAAATTTAGACCCAGATACATTTTTTTATTTGTTCTCTCTCTTTGAGCATGAATTACAACCTGGCTTTGATATGTTGCCAGAGTTGGATGTCGTTTTTTACTCAAATCCAAACTAACGAAAGAAAACTGATTAAGATGGTCATATTACTAACTCTTTTCAAATCTTCCTTGAAGAGCTGGTAGGAAAATATTTCCAATTGTTGTATTTAAGCCACTTCCATGTCACTTTGCTAATGTATTTTGACTTAATATACTAGAGTGGGGAAGAGAAGCAGAATTGCAAAGATCTACATTTCATAAATGGTAGTTAGTAACTTTGATATTTGTGTTCCACGGTTCCTGATCCTTTTATTTTATTTTCAGGGAGCGCCTTTAGATAAATTTAAATATATGCTCTTGAAGATCTTGACCAATTGGCATCATCCAAACTACACATGTATTTATGGATTTCGAGTATATGGAGAGTAATTGTACTGACAAGAGTGAACAGGATAATTCAATATAATAAATACATAATGGCGTAGTCTTATTGCTCGTATATTAACTGTTATTTTTTAAAGTGTCTCAGTGTTGTTTTAGTGTATACCTTGCTTAATGGTTGGAGACATGAACACAATGTTTAAGAAAGAAAAATACATTGAATGTGAGTTTATTGAAAAAAACCTACCAATAATTCATCCTATATATAATGTTTGCTAATTAATACACCAAAAGACCAGTTTGGTCTAGTGATTAAGAGATCATACTCCATTCAGTTGCCCAGACTCCACTCCACAAGGGATTATGGCAGTGGTGGGATTCAGCCAGTTCGCACCTATTCAGGAGAACCGGTTGGTAACTTTTTAAGCATTTCGGAGAACCGGTTGTTGGAAGAAATCTTTTGTTTCCGTCCACTTTCCAACGCTAATTCTGTAAGGAAGGCAGGAAGGAAACATTCTGGTGTTGTTTCTAGCCTAATCTTTATTGCCCTGCTTACAGAAACTGCCTCTCCTGTTAGCCCTTATTACATTGTAACAGCTAAGGCGAAGTACCCATCAACCTGAGTGACATTGACTTGGCCACGCCCACATGATCACATGACCACTGAGCCCCGCCTACCCAGCTGGTCATTAGGGCAGGGAACTGGTTGTAAATTATTTGAATCCCACCACTGGATTATGGGGTTGTTAAAAGATGATGAGGAGCCGCGGTGGTGCAGTGGTTAGGGTGCAGTACTGCAGGCCACTTCAGCTGACTGCTATCTGCAGTTCAGCGGTTCAAATCTCACCGGCTCAAGGTTGACTCAGCCTTCCATCCTTCCAAGGTGGATGAAATGAGGACCCAGACTGTGGGGGCAAAATGCTAACTCTGTAAACCGCTTAGAGAGGGCTGAAAGCCCTATGAAGCGGTATATAAGTTTAACTGCTATTGCTATGATTGAAACCTGCTAGAAACCTGGAGAATGTGAGTTCTTGTCCTAAGCATGAAATCAGTCTGGGTGATTTTGAACCAGTCACTTCCTCTCAGCCCCACTCACCTGAGAGGGTTTTTGTTGTGGGGAAAATAGGAGGAGGGAGCTATGTTTGTCTCCTTGAGTTATTTATAAAAACAATAAAGGCAGGATAAAAAAATAAATAATTGCAATGACAATTTTTGTGAGAGAATTGGAACCTTAAGGTGGATATATTGCCTTCCTGGAAACTATCAATAGCCTCTTCCTCTTGTATCAGCTTGTAATGCAGATATGCTTTTTTTCATCTTTGAGCCTGTATCATAAACAATTCTAATAAAATTTATTATGGTAGTTTTCATGATCTGGGGCCAAGATATCTGAGAGAGACTATTTAATTAGTGAAAATGAAGAGGGAGGCAGAAGGAGAGACAGGAAGACAGAGAGAAGCGCAACGTAGAATAGATAAACAAGGCAAGTTATTACGTTTTGGCTTTGTGATATGATTGGCAATTGTACTGGGGATAAAAGGACAATCTTGCCTTAATTTGTATTCTGTTCCTGGGTATATGTGTTGAAAGCTCTTCTGTGCTTGAGGCCAAAACTATACACCATCCAAAGGAAGCAAGAAGTAAGCCTCTACTGAGAAAGCAGTTGGTTGATGGAAAGTCACAGGGGGAAATCCCAGGGCATCAGGCTAAACTGGGACGTCAAGAAAACCCCAGGGGAAAGGCAGTGACAAACTCTTTGTGATCCTCAGATTGCAAGCACAACTCGAGGGGTTTTGTATGTTTGAGATGAAAAGCAACCTAACTGGGACTGTGATCCAAGCGAACATGTGGCTGTGAGAAAGATGGGGATTAGTTTTCTGCAAGTGAAAAAGACAAGGGGAAATTAGTACGGTGCAGAAACAGAGCTACTGCAATTATGGGATAAAACATGGGTCGTCAACCTGGTCCCTACTGCCCACTAGTGGGCGTTTCGGGATTCCAGGTGGGCGGTAGGGACTTTGGAGGTTAAAACCTCCTTTTGAGTGAGTGGGCAGGCGCGAGCGCATACATCAATAAACCAACGTGTGCAAAGAAGCAAACACGTGGGAAGAGGAGGAGTGGAAACTGATAGCAGGGACAGGCAGATAAGTTTTGTTATCTTATAAAATAAAGCAGAGCAGAGCAGTTGCAAAATAGGAGAAAGAAAAGTTATAGGCAGGAGAGAATTGTTGTTGGCTAATAATAAGTGGGCTAACTAGCTCAGCCTTACTTTTGTACATTGCCCTAAGGAAGGTAAAAAAAGGAGATAAAAAGGAAAAGATAAAAAAAATTAACAAAAAAGGGAAGAAAAATAGAGAAAAGGGGATAAAATAAAGGAGGAGAGTAAGCAGTGTTTAGTCTGGCTCATAAATTTAGTTTTGTTATCTTATAAAATAAAAGAAAGAAATAAGTAAAGGAAGAAGAAGGAGAAAATAAAAAAGGGAAAAAGAGATCCTTGATATAGTGAAATACTATAAGAAAGGTAAAGAAGAAGAAGGCAGGAAAAGGAATTTTGTTTTGATGGTGACACTTAATAAAAATTGGCACCTAATACAGCATTGTTTTTGGTGTTTGTAATAAAAGGGAAAAGAGGAGGGGAAAAAGCACTGTGTGGAGTGCAGATCAAAACGTAAGAGTAAAAGTAGTTGTTAAATTGTGAAACAAATTTAGAACCCATCTCTGAAAAAAAGAAATATGCTCATGTTCCGCACTTGCGCAAAAACTGGTGGGCGGTAAGGAAATTTTTCCTTCAAGAAAGATCCATTAGTGGGCGGTAGGTAGAAAAAGGTTGACTACCACTGGGATAAAGCAAGCACTGTATACCAAAAGATAAATCAGCATTCTTAGGCACAAGCAAACTGCTTTTGGTGAAGGCCTAAAGACAGGGTAAGACACTGAACAGACTACAACCCACCTTTTCATCCACTCTTCTAAATTTTAATCTGCTTTCAACGCACTCAGCTAGGATCAGCAACAGTAAGTAAAAAGAACAGGTTCCTGCCCAAAATGAAAGAGGGACAGAGCACAGCTTATGCCGGAAATGGAAGGACATTCAGTAATGGCTGCATTGAAGATACAAGGAATCTAATGCTTATTCCATTACATTGTAGGAAGTTATCACCCAGCCCCCTCCCAGAAAAATGAAATATCCTAGGAAATATTGAAAAGGCAGAATATTTCTCTGGATGTGAAAAGAAAGAAACATGTTTTAAAAGACAGAATAGCTGCCTGTAGCTTCCTGCCCATCCCCACTTTTGTCAATGGGCCATTAAGAAGGCCAAGCTAGTCCACTTTACATAATAAAGGCTTCTCCACTTCAGCTCCATGGGGGGATGGGATTAAAAGCATGATAATATTGGCCCTTTACTCAACTGACCACATGGCATTTGAGAACTCAACCAAACCTGGATTCAAAACGCAGCCTAGAGAGTTGCCCCTGCATGGCCCCATGGGAGTCTGACAGCCAATCAGAATACATTTCTTACACAGGAACAGGAAACAGAGAGGTGGGACTGAACAGGGTATAAAAGCCTAGCAAGCCCCTTCCTCAGCCCTTCTCTTCTTGTCCACCAACATTGAAGCATGTGATCACCTTTTCTGTTCAGGGCTCAAGCCATGTGGCCCTGTCCACCAATAAACCATCTTTCCAAGCAGCCTCCATGCCTCCAGTGTCTTTTTCCCCACTTGGAGCTGAACCCAGAAGGACATTTCTTTCATCAACATGTTTCCTTGAAGTGGGCCCCCAAACTTTGGGATTGTATGGGTTGATAACAGTATGGCTTCAGAAACAATAGGCAGAGTTATTGTTATGAATCCATTGCGTTTTTCTGAAGCAGTACTGTCTGTGAATAATTAGCACACTATTCACTCACTATAAAGGCCTCTTTTTTTCTTCCTAGATATGGCAAATCTGCAAAGTGATTACTTTTGAGTTTTCTCCCCTTTTTCCCTCTAGCATCGGCAGCCCTCTGCAGGAAAAAATATAGTGAAACAAAAGTAGAAGTTAAAATTAAAATACAGCATTCTTTTGCTGGCAGCTGACTATATTACTGTTTCTCATGATGTATCCATATTCAAGATATTTGGAAAGTGCCAGTTTGAAGAAAACTGCTGTAGTTGGATTCTAATTCAAACAGATGGTTAGATTAGATTAGATTAGATTTATTTGGCTTGTATGCCGCCCTATTCCCAGAAGACTCAGGGCGGCTAACAATAAGAAGGGAAGGGGGTTAAATATTCAACCCTCTTAATTTGTTCATTACTTTAAGAAGACAATTAGAAAGGAAACAAATAAATGACTTAGGGCAATTACTCTAGTTTCACTTACTACGAGAAAGCTTTTTATTTATTTGATGCTGTTTTTAATGAAGAATATTGTAAATAAAAAGAAAAAGCACCTTCATGCAGAACATTCAGAATACAGCTTGGTGAAATATCTAGTTCCATCCTATCTTGTGTGCGTGCGTGTGTGCATGTGTGCGTGTGTGAAGTTAAATTCATACATCTTATAATAAATGGATCTTCATTTATAGGTCCAAATAATCTACAACTTCTAGAGATGGGCCTTAATGATGGTGTGTCTATACAGGAATTGCCTAAAAGGAGCTCATGGGTTTTAGTTCATATGTGTTTGGTTTGGTTTATTGGATTTATACGCCGCCCTTCTCCCAAGGACTCAGGGCGGCGTACAACATTAAAAAAACAGATATTACAAAAGTTAAAAAAAAATTAGATAGAGTACCCAAAAAACAAACCCAATTAAGATTAACAATCACATTTTAAAAAAATTTGAATTAAAATTAACAATAATCAATCATTTATTTTATTTTGTTCAGGCCAGGCCGGCTTGCTGGAAAAGCCAACTTTTTAGGGCGCATTGGAAGGACCGGAGGTCGGGGATTATACGAAGCTCCGGGGGCAGTTCATTCCAGAGGGAAGGCACTCCCACAGAGGAGGCTCTCCCCCTGGGGGTCACTAGCCAACATTGTGTGGCCGACGGCACCCTGAGGAGGCCAACTCTGTGGGATCGCACTGGATGGTGGGAGGCTACCGGTAGCAGTAGGTGGTCTCACAGGTATCCTGGGCCTAAGCCATGGAGCGCTTTAAAGGTCATAATTAGTATCTTGAATCGCACCCGGAAAACAACCGGCAACGTAGTGCAGGCTGTAACTACTTCCCATTATTAGAATGATGTAGCTACTTGTAATTCTAATACTGAGTATCTTGGATTCAATGGTGATTTTTTGAATTATATAAATTCAAAAGAAACAAAACACGTCAAGGGTATTTCATTTGACAGAGAATTAATCCAATTGGATTATGTTTTAAATTAACATCTTAAAATTCCTCTTTTAGTCACCATGAATCTCTAGACAAATTTTCAGTTTATAAAAGGTATTGCTTATCACAGTAATACTGGGCTCATGATCAATGGATCTCTTCATCTGGATTTAAAAAAAAACACATGGATATTTGAAAAAAAAATCTATTCCTGTTGGAATCAATGTCAGGGTTCTATTTATTGGGGGGAAAAAGCCCATTCTTTTATTGATTCCTACATGGAGAAAGTATGAGGCTGACACTTATTCTAAGCAAGTTGCTAAAATGATTTGTACTACTGCTGTTTTATGAGCAAATTAAGAGAAAAAAGAGGAGATTGTTTTTTGGTATTTGCAATGTGGGCCAGAAGAGAAGGAAAAAAAATTGGCATCAGATTGCAATAGGGCTAACCAATGCCAAATAGTCCTTTGAGTCAGTCCTATTTATTATGCCTTTGATTGTCTGAACATTTTCTTGGCAATGTTTTTCAGAAGTCATTTGCCCTTGTGTCCTTCCTAGAACTGAGAAAGAGAGTGATTGGCCCAAGGTCACCGTGACCCGACAAAAGCGCGAACGTCATAAGCGCGCCGACAACACAGCGGCGCTAAAACCGCGATGTCAAAAGCGCGCTGACAACAGCGCGCCGACAACAGCGTGCCGACAACAGCGCGCCGACAGAAGCGCGATTTAATTTAAGGTAAGATTTACGTTTAGGTTTAGGGTTAGGTTTAGGGTTAGGTTTAGGGTTAGGTTTAGGGTTAGGTTTAGGGTTAGGGTTAGGGTTAGTGTTAGGTTTAGGGTTACGTTTAGGGTTACGTTACAGCGCGCTTCTGTCGGCGCGCTTTTGTCGGCACGCTTTAGGGCTAATTTGTCGCTCATTCGTCGCGCGGTTTTGTCACCGCGCTTTAGACACCGCGGTTTAGTCAGGCGTGCTTTTGTTGTGCGTGCATTTGTGGTGGAACCCAAGGTCACAGAGATGACTTTGCGCCCAGGGTAGGAGTTGACCTCATATTCTCCTGGTTTCTAGCCTGATGCTTTAACCACTACACCCAATGGGCTCTCTGTTTATTCATTTGTATGTTTTTCTTTGTGGGACTTGTTTGCATTTAATAGGTTATTCCTTGGCAGCCCTTTAGAGACTATTACAGGTAGCCCTCAACTTACAAGAAGAATTACGACAATCTATACGACAATACAGCTATTAAGACCTGGCTATTCTGGCAGGCCTGGGGCTGTTGACCTCTGGATTGAGGTCCAGCCCCGCTTAGATTGGGTGCATGTTGTGTCTTTTTAAATTTGTCGCATTTTTATCTGTTTTTAATTTGGTTCCACCACAAATGCGCGAACGACAAAAGCGCGCCTGACTAAACCGCGGTGACAAAACCGCGCCGACAAAACCGCGCCGACGAATGAGCGCTGAAGCACGCCGACAACAGCGTGCCGACAGAAGCGCGCTGTAACCCTAACCCTAAACCAAACCCTAAACCTAACCCTAAACCTAACCCTAAACCTAAACCTAAACCTAACCCTAAACCTTACCTTAACTTAAATCGCGCTTCTGTCAGCGCGGTTTTGTCGGCGCGCTTTTGACATTGCGGTTTTAGCGCTGCGGTTTTGTCGGCGCACTTTTGACGTTTGCGCATTTGTCGGGTCACGTTTAATTTTTCTTAATTTCTGTTTCTGTAAGCCGCCCGGAGTCCTCCGGGATTGGGCGGCCTATAAATTTAATAAACAGTTAAACAATCAATTGCACTGATTGTTAAGCAGATAATCATGTGACTGATTCAATTTTACAATTTTTTCATGGCAATTATTAAGCAAGCCACCATGGTCATTAAGTGAATGCCATAATTGTTGAATTGATTTACTTAAATTCTCACAGATGAATATTCAGGGGGGGGGGGAACCACCCACCTCCCTGCAGTATTAGAGGAGGTTTAGAGAGGAAGAAACGAAAATATTTTGCCCCATAATACAATTCTACTTCTTCATTGTATAGAAGTGAAATGCTTCACCTCTGGCCTAGGAATATCACTCTATCTCCAAATTTGAGCTCTCCTGTCATGGTTGATTGAGAAAAGGCATCTTTTTTTTTTTTTTAAAAAAACACCCTCCTTGACCTTCTTTTTCTCAAGAAAATTGAAATATTTCTACAAGTTACAGATTGAGCGTGATACTCTTTGTGTAGGCGGGATTGGAGTCTATTGCTCATTTTTTTTCTTGTAAATTTCACTTGTGACTATATAATTTTAAACACAATCATTTTTGGGAGAAAAGCGCTGAGCATGGCCCTCATCGGAAGTTGTTCATGATGTTGATGATGTGAGTACTCTTTAGCTTCGTGTGAAAACATGAAGCTACATTTCTATGGCCAATAATAAGAAAGTCAGGTCTGTGCCTGCTTTTGAGGGAGAAATTAGTGAGTAAATGTGATGCAAAGACAAACTGAATAGAAATTAGTGACTTAGTGATTTACAGACTCCTTCAGAAATATGGATTAGGTGATTTAAGAGCCGAGGTGGCGCAGTGGTTAGGGTGCAATACTGCAGGCCACTTCAGCTGACTGCTAGTTCTGCAGCTCGGCGGTTCAAATCTCACTGGCTCAAGGTTGACTCAGCCTTCCATCCTTCCGAGGTGGGTGAAATGAGGACCCAGACTGTGGGGGGCGATATGCTGACTCTGTAAACCGCTTAGAGAGGGCTGAAAGCCCTATGAAGCGGTATATAAGTCTAACTGCTATTGCTAACTGCTATTTAGTGTGGTGTCATTTCATGGATAGATCATATACATGAAATAAATGTATTCCTGATTTAAGAATACTTAGATTGGCTTTATTGAAATCAAATGAACAAAATGGTCATTATTAACTCCCATTTCTTTTCAGTGGGTATCTTTAACAGTGATCAAATTTGGATCCAGAAAACTGTGTTACTGGAGTTTGTGAATAAACTATCATCCTGTTCACCAAATTTAAGTGAAACAGTTGCAGTTTCCACACCAATGCTTGATAATTTTCTGGCTCAGGCAATAATATACATGCAATGCCTTTCTCTAGCCAGTAGGGTGCACCAAACTTCCATTAGAAAAAACTGATTTTGAGCAAAAGAAAGTTGCCAGTAAAGTGATGATAGTTGATGATAAATATATTTGACTAGTTTAAAAAAGGACAGACAGAAAAGAGTTTAAAATTCAGGGCGGAGCACATACTTGCTGAAGGTGCATGGCTTAATTTTAATAATGGCTGCAATCTCTCCTGAAGGGGATCAGTTGGCAGCGATGGGAAGGACTTTCTTCCTAAAACCTTGGAAGAAATACAGCCAAGGATGTAGCATCTTTTAAACATTATCACAGGTAAAGATGGCTGCCAAATAAAGTCTGATGAATCACTAATAAACAGTGCTTAGTTTGGTTATTCCTCTGTAGTTATGGAAAAACACAGACAGTTTTTCCACAAGTAGGAGTTCGGCAGTGGTGGGATTCAAATAATTTAACAACAGGTTCTCTGCCGTAAAGACCAGCTAGGTAGGTGGAGCTTGGTGGTCATGTGACTGGGTAGGCGTGGCCAACTCAATGTCACTCAGGTCGATGGGCGCTTCGCCTTAGCTGTTGCAATGTAATAAGGGTTAACCTGAGAGGCAGTTTCTGTAAACAGGGCAATAAAAGTTAGGCTAGAAACAACACCAGAATGTTTCCTTCCTGCCTTCCTTACAGGATTAGCCCTGTAAAGTGGAAAAAAAATAAGATTTCTTCAAACAACCGGTTCTCCGAACTGCTTAGAAAGTTAACAACCGGTTCTCCCGAATAGGTGCGGACTGGCTGAATCCCACCACTGGAGCTGCGAGACCTAGGTTTAAAACCCACCTCTCAGCCATGTAAAGCTCACCAGGTGATTTTGGACCACTGGCTTTCTCTCAGCCCAACTTACCTCACAGGGGTATTCTTGGAAAAATATGAAGGGGAAACACTACTGGGATATTTTTTAGTCAATCATCATACCTTAAATGCCCCTGAGAAATGAATAGCACTCCCCAGTTCTTATAGACGTTAATCTCCCCCCCACAATCAGTGGTGAAATTCAAATTTTTACTACTGGTCCTGTGGGTGTGGCTTGGTGGGCGTGGCAGGGGAGGATACTGCAAAATCCCCATTCCCACCCAACTCCTGGGGAAAGGATATTGCAAAATCTCCATTCCCATCTCACTCTGGGGCCAGCCAGAGGTGGTGTTTGCCGGTTCTCCGAACTATGCAAAATTTCTGCTACTGGTTCTCCAGAACCCGTCAGAACCTGCTGAATTTCACCCTTGCCCCAAATTAAATTGCTGAGGGTATCTAAGCATTGTGAATTCTGATAGGTGTGATTCCAGTATTTAGGTTCACACTTTAGGGAAACACCAATGTACTTTTCAACTGAAAACAAAATAGATTTAAATACGATTTTCTATATTGTTTTGAAAAAAAAAACACATAGTGAAAGACGGAGTTAAAGGAAAACATATTACAAATTGATTCAGTCAGCTGACTCACCTGGACCATCCTCTGCTTTGTTGCTAACAGCAGCCCCTTGATTCATTTGTGTGGCCCAGGTGTGGGTCCCATTCGGGTATCCCTATATTGGCTCTGCTTCTACACCGATTGAATCTTATTGTTAACAATTTGCAACAGAGGACAAAATAACACCATATTCTATAATTGGTATTGGGAAGGAAGAGTGCCAGTATGATGTAGTGATTAAATGTTAGATTGGGACTAATGATGCCCATCTTTAAATCCATCCCGTGGAAATCCTTTGGCTGACTTTGGGCCAATGACTCATCTTCACGCAGAAAACATGAGAGGAAAGAATGCTATGTCCTGACGGAAATACAAGATAGAGATCTAATAAATAAGAATTCTGCTTCTGTTTAAGGGGGTTCTGGTCAGGCTCAAGGCTTTGCAATGATAACAGTACATCAACGTTCTCTAATGTGGCAGCATCCAAATGTGTTGGAGCTACAATTGCCAATGATGCTGAACTGTCTAGAATTTGGCGGTTTATAATCCCATCCTATCAGGAGAATAGCAGGATGGACCAGTGTATGGAACTTCAAAGAGCTCATTTATTTTCCATGGATGATGCTAAGAACGCTGCCTCATACAGCCTTTTCCCACTGTATTGGGAAAGACTCTTTGTAGTCTTTGTAGAAAGACTTCTACGACAGGCATTCTGGTATGTCAACATTATCAGTGAGGGACCACATGGTTTCTATGGAAAAGGCCACAGCTCCGTAAACTAAAGGATCATAGAGGAGAAATTTAGGAAGACTGAAAATTGGTGTTGATAGAACCAAATGTAAGATTCAGTGGTGGGTTTCAAAAATTGTTCGAACCTACTCTGTGGGTGTGGCCTCCTTTGTGGGAGTGGCTTGCCACCCATGTGACCGGAAGGGAGTGGCTTGCAGCCCATGTGACCGGATATGAAGATGCCGACGACACTTGTCAGAACCACCTTAAATTACCTCACACACAGCACTGGCATGCATAAGAATAGGATGTCAACTTGTTTTTTAAAAGGCATCTTTGGTTTGCGTTAAAACAACTTCAACACACGCAATGTTCTGATTGCACCACAAACGCAGTAGTCATCCTTACCTTTCACAGAGGCACTGAGTTTTATAAATATGAGCATGATAGTGTAGAATAATCATATCCAAGGACCAGTGGTGGGTTTCAATAAAGTTTGGAACCTCTTCTGTAGGTGTGGCCTGCTTTCCGGGTCCACTGGTGGAACCTCTTCTAACCGGTTCGGTAGATTTGATGAACCGGTTCTACCGAATAGGTGCAAACTGGTAGGAACCCACCTCTGGTAAGATTTAACCATCAGATATAGTGCAAAGTTGTTTCACGTAATCTTGATAGATTTGCTGCATAATTTCAGAATCCTTGTTTTTCTATTCCAGACAGACAACAAAAGAAAACTTCTTAAGACTTGGGTGGCCTGCATTCAGATTGATGAGTCACTACTAGTATAGACCTGGGATTAGTCATAATACCATTCCAAGTTCATTTCTGGTTTGGTTCAATGTTGCCACAAAGAAAATCCCTTTCTTATTTCCCACAAAGGACAATTAAGAGCCGCTGGTATGTGGCTGGTGGCTACTTCATTTGCACCATCAGCACATATTTTGTGGCGCTGTCTGAAAACTTAATTGACTTGCTGAAAAATTGAGCATTCCATGTTACTCATTGATCTAGAAATTAAGGGCAGCTTAATTACAAGGGATAAAAAATATGAACGTTTCCTTTCCTCTCAGTTACTGAAGGGCCCTGCCTCACTTCATTATATGCTTATCTTTAAACTGATGACATTAAGAATGATAGAATCTTTTAACCAAATATGTTTTCCCCCAAATATGCTGATAGCCGAAATCTGCTTCAATGTCAGAAGAGAAAAGCAAATGTGTATCGTTGCTCAAAGATTTGTGTTTGAATGAAAAGAAGATTGCAAAACAGAGAAGTAGAAGAAAGTAAGTGTTGATGTATTCAGTCAACTCTAATGTCCATCAATTGTTTCCATAGCAGTTTTAGAGATCCAGAACCAAGTGTCCCCTTAGTTACATTGCTGAGAGAAGACAGGCAGCCATTCTCAAGTATCCTGGAGTAAAGCTACACTGGAAGTATTCTAGGAAATTAAAATGGTTATTGTCATCGTGTGTTTTTGTGGCTAGTGTAGGTATTTTTTATTAAATGTGTTTTTATTTTCCATTTCATTTTCGTACAGTCACATGTATACTGTGCATAACCGGGGCCATATAACATTAAACAATAAACACAGCCATTCCTCTTGTCGACAATACCCCCCAAAATAGAAACCCAATGTACCTCTTCGACCCTCCATACACCCTTTCTTTCGCCCCCCTCCAACTTCCCTTCTTCCCTCCATCGTTCCCCTCTACCCTACTTCCCCTCCCCCTCTACCACTCCTCTCTCCCAGTACACTCCCTCCCTTCCTTCTCCCCCTCCCTCCAGTCCTCTCTCCCACCCTCACTACCCCTCTTTCTTCTATCCCTCTACTCCTCCCTTCGGTGTATTTCTACAATCTATTAATCTATTCAGCTTGTCCTATTTTTACAGTGGAATTAAAGAGCAACAATATACAAGTGCAATCACGTTACTTTGAAATCTAGCACATACTATATATCCCCCCTCCCCCCCTCCCCCCTAACACCCCCCCTCCCTTCCCCCCCGACTTCCCAGAGCCCGTGAACGGTATAGATTTTTAACAAACACAGTCTAAAATATATAGAGACAAATAATAATAATAAAAAAGAAGTTAATAACATCTCTGCATTGAACTCAGCTTCTTCCTGTTACCCTAACTTTGAGCAGTTTAGATTATTCCTAATCTTAAGCATAGGCTATCTGTAATTTCTTAGTCCCATATTTGTTTTGTATATAGTCAATCCATTTTTTCCAGTCTCGTTTATATCTCTCATTTGAATGGTCTTTAAGATATGCCGATATTTTAGCCATCTCGGCTAGGTTTGTGACTGTAGGTATTTTTACATGGATACAAAGAAAATAAACTGTGCAGCTAGGAGAATGACCCAAGCTTGCCACAGGCTTGTAACTTAATTCGGTGATATATAATTGTCATTGTCATACTAAACAGTGTATTTTTTTTTTTTACTTTCACTGAGGTAAAATTAGTTTAGGATTTTAGAAACAGATCTGAAGTTCATATGAAAAACCAGGAGATGGCACCCTTGAAAGGAACAGAGCAAAAGATTCCACAATAAAACAAGTCAAACAGCCAGGGCTTTGAGAAATATTATGAAAAAGTACGTATGCTGGACTAATTGCCTTGTAGCTATTCAAGTTTACTTGTAAGCAAGACCTATGAAGTTCAGCCTATTCCCAGAGAGGATAATAGTTTAAAGCTTTCCAATGAAGCTTAAATTCTGGATTTAAGCCGTAAAAGTGTATTATACACATGCATATATATCATTATTTTCTCCACATGTTCTTATTTTTGTCAACTATTTTACCCTAGGAGTATGCATTTACAATACTATATAAGCCTTTCATTGTAATGAAATAATTATTAAAATTGTGTCTCTATACAATAAACCTGGAAGATTTATACTTTAAAGTAAACTGGTTCTAGAAGTACCTCCATAAATTCTATTGATTTTAGACATTGCATAGTTGAATGATATGACTTAAATGAGGTCCTAGAATGATTAATAAATTGGCATCTTATTTTCAATGATTCTAACACTTAAAAAGCATATGTGTGGCTTTAGGTTTTTCCTTGTGAAGAATGCTAAACTGACTGAAACATGCCCCACCTCACTTTTCTGACAATAAGCTGTATTTCTAGGCTAATTCTTTTATAGTAAAAAAACATATTTTAATGCAACAGAATCCAATTTACTAAATTCATTTGGAAAGTTATTATTTTGCTTATATGAAAAAGAAAGCTATTTTTCAGATACGAGTTTACTGTGGCATGCTCATAGATTTGACATCTGATGATTTACTGAGTTATAAAGAGGTATGTCATTCATTCTTCTTTTTCAGTGTAAAGATTTATTTTATGGGCAAAAGGTGAGAAGTTATGCCAAACCTTTTGCTTTTGACAAGACATATGCTTGTGTTCCTTTTCTAGATTTCAGTTCTGCTCTGAAGCAAAAATTAAACCACAGATGACTGAAAGTTGACAAAGTGTAATTTTGAGAAGGGATTCCTAAGGTTTTAATTTCCTCTAATATTCTGGCACAAATATTCTCCGAAACTGTCCTGGAAAGAAACTATATTCATATGCCGTGATTTGTCCGTGTTTGCTGAAATAGTAACTAAGAAGGGTTAGTTGTGGCGGTGACACTGTTTTTTTTCTTTAAACCTTTTTCTTATCCAACTGACTGCATGGGACCTTTTTAACACCCAGCCCAAAAAGGAATTTCTCACCTTTAAATCATAACATTCTCCTGAAAATTATACTCACAGATTGTAACTCACAATGTGAATGCGGCCATATGATCTGCTTCCTCCAAAAGGAAGCATTTGTTTAAAGACCATCATCTAGGTAGTTTCTTGAGACTTTATTTTAAGTTGGGGATAAATCTCAGAAACTGTCATTGAGAAGAAATGAATAGAATTGTTTTCTTTAAAATATATATTGATGGTCTAATAGAGTCATATTATTTAATTCAGTAAACAAAACTCTTAAAGCAAGCCAAAACAAACAAGAAACATCCCTAAAATGCAAAAGGAGATCCCGATTCTGTATTTTGCTGTTATTGTTGCTGATTACTGATATTTAAACTATTTTGTCTTCAAAGTTCTCTGATCCCTAAATAACAGGAATAGACTTTCTCTCTTTCAAATATCCTGTGTCAACTTTCCTGGATCCCATAATAACAGATGGACCTTGAGACTGTTTACTGTTTCTACCCACAAACTTCCTGTTAGTAAACTCCTATATTATTTCTGAAACAGAAAAATTACAAAGGAGCCTCCCAGCTGATTACTGCTTACTGATGAATCAATGCCAGAGAAGCTCTGTTTTTTTTTTAAAAGCTATCAAAACAAGATCATTTGTTTCTTCATTGCATTGTTTTATTGAAGGTTTCACAAGATACAAAATACAGCCTAAAAGTTGCAAAGAACCAGAGGACAAAATAACGTTAAAGACATTGTAATGCATACCGTATGTGGCAATAGAAATGGAATATTGGTTTGTATTCTACTCATTAATGGTGGTGGATCTATAGTTTGTTAATAGAATAAAGTGGCGAGTTGCTCTTTCTTTTCCTCTAAGTCAAAAAGTGTAAAAGAAGTCTTAATATTTCACATTGGTGGAGTAAAGCTGTGGATGTTGGAATGTCTATTAATTCCTGTTTATATGTAAAAGATTGTTTCTGCAGTGGACTGTGTTCATGCATGACAAACATACATTGAACCAGAGATCTTACTATTTCATAACACTTGAATATTGCCTGTGGTATAAGTGGTGGATGTGTTCGTACATTTAGTATTCTTTATCTTGTGAATGCAGAAGGGCTGTCTATAGTCATAAGGCAGCTTCCTTAAAAGTTAGTCTCATAGTCCAGTATCACTCAAACAAGTAAGGACTAAGAGTATACAATTAGTTTTATTGTTTATCTCCTAATATGGTACCAATCTAATACAGTGTTAGAAAATGTATTTTAGGAAAATGTATTTTCCTCAAACAGAAGTAGTGAATTTAGTCAGGAACACAGTCCAATCTGAAATATCAATTGAATTAAAAAATGATCATAGTTTTCAATTTCTTCTTTCTTTCTTTCTTTCTTTCTTTCTTTCTTTCTTTCTTTCTTTCTTTCTTTCTTCCTTCCTTCCTTCCTTCCTTCCTTCCTTCCTTCCTTCCTTCCTTTCTTTCCTTCCTTCCTTCCTTCCTTTTTTCCCTCTTTCTTTCTTTCTTTCTTTCTTTCTTTCTTTCTTTCTTTCTTTCTTTCTTTCTTTCTTTCGCTGCCTGGATAAGAGAACACCGTTTTAAACATGAATTAATAAATAGTTTTTATTCTGCCTCCTTCTTCTGTCTTTTTTGATCTTACAGTTTGCTTTATTTATATTATTATTTATATTATTATTATTATTCTTTTTGAATGTTACATATTTTGTAAGCATAAATTTGAAAACACAAAGATAGGGATGCTACAAAGGGTTAGTTTTCTATATCTTTTTGTTGTCTTTTAATAGCCTTCCAGATTTTTGCATTTCAGATTTGGTAGCCCTAATAAAAACTAAGCCAAAATAAGCACCATTTAAGACCCAAAACACATCCCCCTGAAAGTTAAATTAAATTAAAAAAGAGAAGACCCAAGTCCAATTCTCATTGGAGATAGGAGTTTCATAGATGATACTCTATGAACTACGAAGTATGCATTAGAATTTAAAAGATTTCTTTTTGGTCACAAGATTTGACCAATGTCTCTTCTAGGCCAGTTCATCAGTAAACGAAAGTTTCGATTAAATGCATTTCACAAATTATTTTTAAAAGCTCATGATGAAGAACGGGGAGTAAAGACAATAAAAAAACAAAACCAAAATGTGACTTTGGGTTGCAGCTAAAATTAAAAGCTGAACTTAGAAATATAGAGGTAAACCATGACAGGTTTTTTTTAAAAAATGAAAACAGTGGGAAACACTGAAATGAAACCTATTGTTCACAGAGAAGTGGCAATCTTGTGCACAGAAACGTGTAACATATACATTTCATTAGCAGTTCTGTTCTGTAGAAAAAATTCATGCAGAGCAACATATTTTTGAAAAAAAATGTACCTGGAAAAAAATATTTAGAGAAATTGCAAACATGATCTTCCACTCCTATGGTGGTCGTGGTGATAGTTGCTTAAATGTGCAAAGAATGTTATTGAATTTAATATTACATCCGTTCCTGTGACAGTGACACAATCCAGATTTAGATGGATCGGTACACCCCTTGATGAGCCCACAAACGATTTCTGTAACACCACCACAAAACTGTATTTCATGGAGCAGAAGATAGTCACAGAGATACTAAAATGCTACTTTGCTTCTCTTTTTGTTTCCTATAACAGATCATTTACTTAATAAACATGTGTGACATTTGGCTTCATTCTTGAACCCAAACTATGCAACGCAAGTGTGAAAAAGTGATTGAGCCATGGCTCAAACGCGAGCGTGCCTTGTAGCTCTTCTGCAAAGTAGCACCCCCTTTTAGACCGTAGTTAAAAACAAATGCCTGCTTTGCAATGACGGCAGTGCATAATTATGATTTAAATTGTCACCACTCTTGCCATGGCTATATTTTTAAGAAGGAGACCAAGGTGGTCTCTGGAGTCATCTGGAAAATAGGCTTTCTCTGAATGAATTTATCCGTGGGCCACCCTTGGAAAAAAAAATCCTCACGATGGATGGCTGTGTGACAGCATGGGAATCTAATATTATTAAGGTAGATTAACAACTGTGGGATCCCTGGTGCCTACATCTACCAGCAAGAAGCTGGCAACAGATGTTTCTGTCTTTTATGCAAATAGGAACTTCATGGATCAGTTTTTTCTTTACTCCATGGAATCAATGCAGCTGGAAGGTAGAATTCCAGCACCACATGTGTTGAAAAAAATTATTAAGTTACTGAGCTGATTATAAAGTAAAACAGAAAGTATCCTGAGATTCTGCGATGTATATTTGCGGTGTGTGTGCATAAACACACACACACACACACACAATTAAAACTGTACACACACATTTAATGTCGCATTTCTAAGACTTTGTTTAACCCTGAAAAACTGGATTCACTTTTAAAGCTAAAGGTAACCCCTGCCTAGACCATCTGAATTAAAGGAGGAGGGGGAGAGAATGACAAAGGTAACATTTAAAACAAAGTATTCCTAAAAACATCACACAACCAAGATGGACTAAAATTATGCATTTATGTTTTGCTTTTTCTCCCATGTATTTAGATTTTTTTAAAAAACTAGCTATGAAGGCCTTATCTAACTCATTTATCTCTGTGTGTCTATAGTATTTAGGATACCATTAAGGCAAAACAGAGTTAATTCCAAGTGATGTTTTGAAAAAAATATATATGCAAAAGCCCAATGAATTTGCATGCTTGTAACACAAGGACAATGGGGGGAAAATAACACTTAATTTAAAAGCCATATCTTTTTCTTTTCTTGACAACATTTTTAGGCCTTTAGAATATTTCTAGCATCAAAATACGTAGTTATTGCTGTGAGTAATATTACAGACTGACTTAAAACAAGGCCTGGTTACTGCCCACTATTGCTATTATTGCTAATTCTACTTTCATTCTATCCTATTGCTTATTGTGAACTGTTGATAATCACTCCTTTATTTATCTTAAAGAATTGGGCAATACTTTTTATTGACAAACATGCACGGAGAACACACACAAAACAAAATTGATGTAGCCTTGCTGATTTGTAAACATTAAAATGACATTTGAAAATGCTCTGTTCATTTTTTTTTATTGTTTCAAAGTGTAAGGGTGTGTTTCTTTTTTTTCTAGGTAAATTTTAGTGCTGATTAATGTGTAACGCTGCAGGCCACTTATATCTCCGTAGGAATCCATGGTCAGTCTGATATATCATGATTACAATGTGTATTCTTTTTACAATTAACACAGATATTATAGAGCTTTCACCTTTTTTCAATTTTTACACCAATTTATAATTCTATGAAACAGAGTGGTAAAAATGTGGAAGGTGGAGCTGAACACATATTTATTAACAATAGTACTTGATTATCCCAGTATTATCTAATCAATATTTAAAAAAAGATTGCACACATACACATATGAAAATATGCATTTGCATGCACACACATAAACACATAGAGGTTTAACCCACCCCCCTCAAGAAAAGAAAACGTTTTTTCAGGGTGAAGAGGAGCACATATTAAAGTTCATCTTAAAACTCAAGCGAATCATCCCAATCAAGTATTAATAGCATAAAACTTAAATTTAGTTCTTCATAAGTGCAGCTGCCTGGTCTATTTAATTACAGGGTTCCCTAAGTAGTAATTTTTCTTTGACCTGCTCAATCTCAAAAGTCAGAAAATTGCTTCTTTTTAAAGCTGACAATAGCACGGTATGTTTCCAAGAGGAGGGAGGGGGGAAATGAGAGAGAAATTACAGAAAATCATTTCTTTAAACATATTAAAATAGCATCAGTGAGAGGCCACTAATTGAAAAGTTTGCTAAAATGGGCAGTGAGTTAGAAGTCTTGTGATCTTGTCCTTCCAGAACTAATCTTCATCTGGCCCTCTCTGAACCCTTAGCCCTCAATTGCCTTGGCCATATTAAATTACATTAATCTCAATCTACTCACACTTTTAAAAAATTACATCAGTTTCAGTGCATACGAGAGCATCGTGTAGCTGGATTGAACTCTTGTTTTACTTGAAATTGGAGCACTCATTTTTAAAATGATGACATTGTTCTTTCTAAACATTTTACATAACATTCCCTAAAAGTGAGTTTGCTCAGAGCTAAATCCATTGTATCCTCTGACACTGAGCCTTTAGTGCAGTTAAGTATATTTGGATATTAATTTATTGAAGTATTCAGTGCCTGTCTGCAAAGAAATATCTCTTGTGTTCCATTGGGCTTTGCTTCGACATTGTAAAACAGCAACAGTAATAATACATTTGTCTTGAATTGTCTCGTTATTTTTTTAAACCAATAATTTTTGTTCACTTTAAAAAATGTGCTCGCTTAATTCAAGACATTTAGACTGCTATACAATTATGATGAGTTAACTGGCTTCAAAAGGAAAAGCCTTTTTAAATGCTTGATTCAGACCTTTATACTTTGAGTTAATAAGAGTTTCTGAAATATTTCAGTGCATCTTCAAACCTGGGTGACTAAGAAATAGCATTTGTAGGCAAATTAGAAATATGATTTAATTGAGGTTCCTGATTTTAAAAAAAGGGCAGGAATTACTTGAACATTGATTAAATGCCTTTTAATTTAGTGCATTAAAAGAAAATATCTCTTGGATGAAATTTGCAATCTGAATTAATATAATCTCCTGTTTCAGATTATTTATTCATTTCATTTATTCAGTTTATATATACTGTCCATCTCATTACTGAAAGCAACTCTAGAGATATGAGATAATGCTTGACAAAAGCCATCTCAGGAATTATTCTGTCTCCTGCTTCTCTGTTTTGGCCCCAACTGTGATGCTTCTGATGCTCCCATTGTGATGCTTTGGAGAGTTATGGGTTACTTTGGCTTAAAGGTAAATTGATGAAATTCCCAGAATGCCACTGGCTGGGATTTGGATATTCTTTTTTTTTTTCTATACCTGCTGGCTTATTGTTTCTTGGAGTTGACAGTTTCCAGAATTCAAGAATGGGGACTGGGAATGTTGACTCTGCATCCTTGGTATACATCATGTTGGGAGCAGCCTACTTACTACATGGAAAATCCTAGGATTTCATCATTTAAAAAATTAGTGCTCCATTTTCAAGTAAAATACACCAAACTACTTAATAGGTTGTAGTTATTATGCCCTTCATTAGTCATTGAGTGATGTATTATTAAAGATTTTTAAGTAATTCACTATCAGTATTATAATGTGGCTATTATGCTTACCTTACATGTTAATGTGACTTTGTGATGCTATTTTGGAATCCCACTTTTAAAATTTCTTATATTGTGGCAAAAGAAGGAAAATGTTCCCAGTGTGCATTTCCCCCCCCCCCCAAAAAAAACTTTTGAAGATAATCCTTGAGCCACTCCCAAACTTGCCCCAAATAGGAATTTTTAGTCTGATGGGAAGTGATAAAATCCGATTTCCTTAAATTATTCCCCTTTTCTCTCCCTCACCCCACCCCTTTCGTCACATATACTTTTTGAAATAGCACACTGATCAAAGGCCAAGGGTGAAAAATTACTGCAATCCAAAAATAGCTTTCTAAGAATTAAAGAGATTTTTGTTTTTTTTAAATGAAATTCAGTGTGCTCTTCAATGGCTAATGATACCAAGGGACCGTCAGAGAAGGACAAGGAAGTATGATATCTGTTGTGACCCAGCAGGAGCCGTTGGAGCTGCCACCAGACTCCGACAGCGAGGGGCCCTATGAGCCGGCTTTGGAGGATGTGTAGGACCCTGGACATGTTCCAACTCCGAGCAGGGCGCAGAGAGGCTGGTTGGCCACCAGGAGAAGCCTGAGCCTTGGACTAGTGGGGAGGAGACTAGGGAGTGTGATCCGGACGTCAGCAGTGGGGAGGAGCCAAGGGAGTTGTTCCTAGATACCCGGCACCGGAGAACTAATAGGTTTAAGGAACAATTACGCAGCTATAGAAGGTAATTGCACTCAGCTGGTGGTAATTAGACTCCTCTCCAGACTATAAAAGGACTGCTTGTGCACACACCCCTTTTGCAGGAGTCAACACATTAACTAATGTTGGAGAACAGTATTGTGAGCTTGGCAGGCTGGATTGCTGCCAAGGCTTATCTGTGCCGGTTTGCTGCCAAGGACCTGTCTGTCCATTAATAAATTCCGTAAAGTATCTTTGGCTTGGAGTGCTTTGGTGTGGAACGAGGGGGGTCAGAACAGATATCCATGGATAGATGACAGAGATGCATCATCATGCAAATGAGGTGACTTATGCACTGATGCCAGACATTACGATCCATTCGGGAAGTTGCATGGTTCCACGGGGATGACATCATAATACAGATGTTGTCATTTTGATATCAGTAAGGACTGCACCAGACCTCGATGAATATCATTAACAAATTTAATCCCGTTATTTGAACAGTTTTTAAAACTAACTAAGAAGGAAGCTCTCCTATGTAACGTGAACCTCACCAAGCCTTGCCAAGAAAAAAATGCAGATGATAGAAAAGTGTCTATTTATGTTTATTTGCAACGTGGCTTTAAAAATTTCAGTAACAATTTTTTTTAAGAAGCTGAAACTTATACTGCCAACATACTAGCCAGGGCAACAAATGAAAAAAAACTTGAATTCATACACTTTGTTTTTTCTGTAATTCTCCGACATCCATTCAGAAGCCATTCATGGAATTAGACTTTCCATTAGGAATATTATTCACTATATTAAGAGAGGAACAAAAGATAGGAGAATCTAGTAAATATGCAGCTGAGCACATTTAATATGCCAGAGGGAGAGTATAGTTACCCCAAGGTCTCACTGGATTGGCAGGAGAGTGGTGGGTGTCTCAAGGGTTCTTGAAGAATTTCAACAGCATCTTGAATGAAGACAGGCATTCATCAGTACATGTGCTTGTCCTCCTTTTGCTCCCATCTCTCTTTCATCGAGAACATTTAAAAAAAAAATTAGTATTATGGCAGGCATGCGATTGGCAGAAATCTTTCTTCTTTGTGTTATTCAGGCATCCTCCAAGGACAAAGTTGCAAATCAGGATCGCACCTCCCTCCATCTTGCCCTCTTCAATACAGTAATATCACAAGGCAAATTACTAGAAAGCTGGAATAAAAGCAGTACATTAAGGAGAAAGGTTGCAGGGCCAGGCCATTGTTCTGGAGGAATTGAAAGCAAAATTAGTCACATTCCTAAAGACCCTGGGATGGCGTTGCCTTCAGATGCCTCTTTTCAGATGCAAGTGGAAGAAGAGAATGGACAATAGTGAAAAATCTGGACAGTTGGCCAGCGAACATTCCTTAAGCAATGAAAAATGTCGGAAAACATAGCCAGATGGATAGAGGCAGAGATAGTTGACACACAGGATTTTGATTTGGTTGAAACATGAAGTTTCATTGCCGAAATAAATCCTCTTATGGCAAACTCTATAACCCATATGGTATCCTCTACAAACCATTTCCACCAACTCCTTAATTAAGAATTTTGAAGAACACGTCATGATTGCAAAATGGGTGCTACTCGGGTGGGGTCCAGTTGCTCCTACTCGTGCTGGTTCACTCAGGGATGCGCTGCGTGCTTGATGCGTGCTATTGCGTGCATGTGCAGTACTAAAAAATGCTTCTGCGCATGTGCAGAAGCAAAAAACAAGATGGTGGCGCCTATAGCACCGCCAAGAGAACTGGGTTGGGGGTGTGGCAGGCCGAGTTACTACCTACTTGGCTGAACTGGTCCGAACTGGTGGGAACCCACCTCTGATGTGTGGTAAACGGTTTTGGGCCTGAAATTGAAAGACTGCTAAATTCCAAGTCTGGGCAATTTTTAAAAATCTGCATATTGAAGAAGTCCCATCCAAAATAAGATTGAGTATTTGAAATACCCAATGACCGTATGATGGATAATTTTGATTCAAGATGGTAAAAATAATCAGTGAAAACGTAATTAGAAGATCTTTTCCATTTTGCAGATTTCCCCATAGAGTATTGTTTTCTGGGCAACTGATTTCAATGGGCAGATCCTGTCTATCTTGTTTGACCTGCAAATATATTCAGCATGTGACCCTTAAGTAAATATTTCTTCTTGGTTGATGTGTGTGTGTGTGTGTGTGTGTGTGTGTATGAGAGAGAGAGAGAGAGAGAGAGAGATTAACAAACTTTTGATTATTTACCTGTAAGAAACACTTACTGGGCAGTTTCAGGTATAGTGCCGAGGTGGCGCAGTGGGTAGAGTGCAGTACTGCAGCCACTTCAGCTGACTGCTAAGCTGCAGTTCGGCGGTTCAAATCTCACCGGCTCAAGGTTGACTCAGCCTTCCATCCTTCCGAGGTGGGTGAAATGAGGACCCAGACTGTGGGGGCGATAGGCTGACTCTGTAAACCGCTTAGAGAGGGCTGAAAGCACTATGAAGCGGTATATAAGTCTAACTGCTATTGCTATTGCTATAGAGATACTGAATAGGAGGAAAATGCCATTACCCAGGGAAGGTGAGCTCTTCCAATTTCTGCCAAATCTACCAATGTTGGATCAATAACATTAGATTAGATTCCATCTTCTAATTGCATTTTGTAAGCAAGATGACAGGCACTGAAGGCAACTCTTAACACTGATGTGTTTGGATAATGCAGAAGAAGTGGATGTAATAGATGTGAGCAGAGAACCAGCGGTGTGTAGCAATTTTGGAGAAACGTTGGTAAGAATCGTAGCCACTGTGCAAACAAAGGATTGCTGTGAACTGTTTACCAGCAGTCTTTGTGATTTCCCACTGCCTCCCCCTGAAATCTAGGGGATATTCTAGAAAAGGTCTGGGGAGCAAGATTGTAGGAACAAAATAACAACAGAAAGGCCCACCGCATTGCTGGGAGTTTACTGATGTGTTTTCAGCTATCTGGGTGAAAGATTCAGGAATCACCGAGTTTGCTTAGAAGCATCTGTCACATTTACCTGAAGAAAGGAACTGAAACAGGTAATTTCCTTGGAGTGCAGAGCTGGATAGCCTCACTGTTTCTAAATGAAGTACAGCAGTCTAAACGTAAAACAGTTTTTCCTCCCTCCTCCCCGATTTAAGTTGCCAAGATGGTTTTTCACTGAAATTTGGAAATCTACAAAAAAAAAAAAAGGAAAAGAAGTAAAAGAAATGTATTTTTCTCTTCCAATAATCTGTTCAGTGAACAAGCTGCAAAAAATAGTTCTGTGTTCTCCCCATGTGATGTAGCAGACGGTAAATTTCCATTTAAAAGAATAAGTAGAGTAGCTGCTGGCACTGAACTTGCTTGTCGTAGTCAAAGCTACTTACAAAGAGGATACTGCAATACAGTACTCTTATTATTTCAGTCAAGCCGAAATCAAATAGAGGGAAATTGCAGGAGGGGATGAGAGAAGTAGGGTCATGGCCATCAGTCTTTTCTGCTTAACACGTAATTCTTTTCAACTAAAGAATAGAGATCAGTGGCGGGTTGTGCATGAAGGAGTGGCTTTCCCTTTTCACCTCAATTTTGGTAGCTAATGAAAAACTATACTTTGGGCTGCATAAGTGCTTTCCCGAGAGTTAGAAAGCTCTTTACAGATATTAATTACAGCTTGAGACACTCAGAACGATCTGCATATTGGACAGAGATTATTTAACCTGATTTACCTGTAAGCATCTATGGCAAAATAATAGCACCTCCAGAGCGTGGCTGAGCTTGTGAGGGCCTCCTGCACCTTCTGCTGAAGACAAGGGGGAATGCCCACAGCTACTGACACACCAGAAAGAACACCAGTTAGGCAATCTAGCAAATGTTTAGATAGATAGATTGGACAATCAATATGAACCAGCAGTGCGCTGCAGCCAAAAAACCCAACCCAGTTCTAGGCTGCATAAACAGAGGGATAGAATGAAGATCACGTGAAGTGTTAATACCACTTTATAATGCCTTGGTAAGGCCACACTTAGAATACTGCATCCAGTTTTGGTTGCCACGATGTAATAAAAGATGTGGACACTCTAGAAAGAGTGCAGAGAAGAGCAACAAAGATGATTAGGGGACTGGAGGCTAAAACATATAAAGCATGGTTGGTGGAACTAGGTATGTCTAGTTTAATGAAAAGAAGGACTAGGGGAGACATGATAGCAGTGTTCCAATATCTCAGGGGTTGCCACAAAGAAGAGAAGTCAAGCTATTCTCCAAAGCACCTGAAGGTAGGACAAGAAGCAATGGGTGGAAACTAATCAAGGAGGGAAGCAACCTAGAACTAAGGAGAAATTTCCTGAAAGTTAGAACAATTAATCAGTGGAACAACTTGTTTCCAGAAGTTGTGAATGCTTCAACACTGGAAATTTTAAAGAGGAAATTAGATAATCATTTGTCTGAAATGGTATAAGATTTTCTGCCTAAGGAGGGGGTTGGACTAGAAGGCCTCCAAATTCCCTTCCAACTGTTCTGTTCTATTCTATTCTATTCTATTCTGTTCTGTTCTGTTCTGTTCCGTTCCGTTCCATTTTGTTTCATTCCATTCCATTCCATTCTCTTCCATTCCCTTCCATTCCCCTTTGCCTTCCCTAGAGCCATTTTCGTTAATGTAAGATTACCACTAGCTTTAACTAAATGGATAGAATATTTTCTTTTATGTTTTATGGTCTTAGTTTTATGTTGGGATCAAACAAAATACAAGTGTTAAAATATCAACAACATGCATACAGTTGAGTGGGGCTAGATATTAATCAACAGCCCCAGGCCTGCCGGAACAGCCAGGTCTTCGTGGCTTTACGGAAGGCCGGAAGAGTGATGAGGGTCCGGATCTCTACGGGGAGGTCGTTCTATAGGGCCGGAGCAGCTACAGAGAAGGCCCTCCCCCGGGGACCCGCCAGCCGACATTGACCGGCCGACGGCACCCGGAGGAGGCCCAATCTGTGTGATCGTAATTACCAATGACCAGGAGAGTCTCTCAGCAGGGCCTTTGCTTGGCATTTCAAATTGGGGCTTAAATGGCACAGCACTCTTCAACGTACTGTAGCTTCTAACAAAATCAGCAGAAAATTCCCCTTTGCTTTGGGTTGGAAAGAGCTACTTACACAGGTTTGATGAATATATTCAGTTTGCACAATATGCTTATCGGGGCAGTGACAGATTGGCCACAGGGCTTCTATAAAGAAAGGTCCTGGCGGGGGCATATAATTCAATATTTGAAATGACCCAAGTGATCAATATTTTTTAATATACTGCATATACTGTATATCCCACCATATTGTGCATAGACTGTTAGCGATTCGTATGAATGCATATTTTCTGTTCTAGGCAACAAAAAAGGTCATTTAAAGTAATAGCATTAATTCAATATTTCAGGTTGCAGCAAGAAGATATGATACCCCATTTTGTTCCATTACACCACCACTGAAGTAATAGAGAGCTGACCCACCCTATTGCTATTTTGGAAATGATAATGAAAAGAAGTTATGATAAATCACTAGAGTTAGATTTTAGGAGAACAGGACTAACATACTGTGGTTGTGAATGGACAGGTGGTCATTAGATAACCAAGGGGGAAAAAAAAACTTCCCTCCAGATATAGCAGACCTATCAAAGGGACAGAGAAACAGGCATAGGTGAGCGTGCCAGGCAGTGGAAGTGGATGGATAGCATAACTTTAAAAAACCCTTAGGTTTTTTAACCCTGGCACAATTCCTGGGTTCACCGACAAATGCGAACCCGACAAATGCGCGCCGACAAAACCGGCACGACAAAACGGCGATGTCGAAAGGGCGCCCACTAAAGTGCGTCGACAAAAGCACGCCATCAAAAACAACGTGAAAACAACTTTAACAACCCTAACCCTAACCCTAACCCTAACCCTAACCCTAACCCTAACCCTAACCCTAACCTAAAAACCCTAATTGCGGTTTTGTCGGCGCGGTTTTGTTGGAGCGGTTTTGTCGGCACGCTTTAGTGGGCGCACTTTCAACGTCGCCGTTTTGTCGCGGCAGTTTTGTCGGCGCGCATTTGTTGGGTCACACAATTCCTGATGTTTGCACACCCTAGGAATACATGTCATTTTCTCCAACTTGTCACGGGATTGCATTTAAATTGAATGCAGTGTGAAATTTGAAAGCCCCTTTCTTGGACAAAGCATCTAAAGTTGAGTGATACCAAATGTTTCAATAAAACTACTGAAATTTCTGATGGAAGTTGAACAAAATTCCAACAAAAGATCAACTTTTCCCCAGTGGGAAAATATGGCCGAGGAGCTATGTGTCAAAACTTTGCTCTAAGAGCTTGGGGTTGCCCATTTTCAAATATTTGGGCTGCATATTGCTAACATATGCAAAATGAGAAAGGAAATGGTTTCAATTTTGAAATAAAACAACAACACCTCTGAATGATAACTGAGGAAAAACGTACCCAAATGTTGAGAACTTGATAGAAAATGACCTCAATCATTTCCATGTGCCAGTTATAAGAAGCAGTTTTAACATATAGGATATTGGTTTGTTTGACGGCTGTGGAAATGGACCAATTATTGTTCTCTGTGATTATGCAGATACATGGACTCAAAATGAAATCACATGCATACTTTTAAATATTATTATTTTATTTTTAAGAGAACTATAGATTACATCAACAAAAGAGCAACATGCACAAAAAGCAGATGTACATTGCACTAGAGAAGTAATACTTAAACATAGCTATAATTAAGGTAGAAGACAATACAAAATATTTCAACCCGCCAAAAAGCATACCCTTAAATCCCGACATGTGTATAAATATTTAAGCTTGCAGCAGTTAAATAAATAGCAGTGTTCAGTACTGGCATCAGAATTATTTTCTATAAAGGGCCTTCTAAAATTGGGGTACGAGCCAGCCAGAGATAGATATTCTTCCCTTATAGGTGGAATGTGGAAAAGGTTTCCTCTGCTAATCTTCACTCATTGGGAGACCTAAATGGAAAAAAGAAAATATTCCTTCAGTTACTTCCGCCATCTTGTGGATACGGTGGAACAGCCAAGAAAAGAAATCGATGGATTCTTGAACAAATCAACTCACGGTTCTCACTCAAGACACAAACAACCAGACTCAAATTAGCCTACTTTGGACATGTCATGCAAAGACCCAGCCCCAGTGGTGGGATTCAAATAATTTAGCAACCGGTTCTCTGCCCTAATGATTTCTTCCAACAACCAGTTCACCAAACTGCTCAGAAAGTTAACAACTGGTTCTCACAAAGTGGTGTGAACTGGGTGAATCCAACCACTGCACCAGAGGTGGGTTCCTACCAGTTCGCACCTATTCGGTAGAATCGGTTCGTCAAATCTACCGAACCGGTTAGAAGAGGTTCCACCAGTGGACCCGGAAAGCAGGCCACACCTACAGAAGAGGTCCCAAACATTTTTGAAACCCACCACTGGTCCTTGGATATGATTATTCTGCACTATCATGCTCATATTTATAAAACTCAGGGCCTCTGTGAAAGGTAAGGATGACTACTGCGTTTGTGGTGCAATCAGAACATTGCGTGTGTTGAAGTTGTTTTAAGGCAAACCAAAGATGCCTTTTAAAAAACAAGTTTACATCCTATTCTTATGCATGCCAGTGCTGTGTGTGAGGTAATTTAAGGTGGTTCTGACAAGTGTCGTCGGCATCTTCATATCCGGTCACATGGGTAGCAAGCCACTCCCATCCAGTCACATGGGCGGCAAGCCACTCCCACACAGGAAGGAAGGGCTTATGGTAAACAAATACATCTTCTACTACATCCTTTCCCATCCTTGTGTTCACTACAGGGGTGGGTTTCAGCCAGTACAGACCGGTACAGCCGTACTGGATGGTGAAATTTAGCATGCCTTCCCGTACCCCTTCTTCTGGAGGCCCAATACTGGAATTCTCCCTCCCCTGGCCTGCCCCACCTCCGTGCTCACTCCCTCCGCCCGCTTGGTCGCTGCTTGATCTCTCTCTCTCTCTCTCTCCCTGCCTGTCTGAACCATGCTTGCAAAGCATGGCATGAGGGGCAGAAGCCCCCGAACCCAGCAAGGAGCCTAAGGAAAGGAGAAGGCAGAGAGCTGGGCAGAGGAAGGGGGAAACTCTAGCGAGGGCTGCCTGCCACCAACTCGACTCCATGCTGAGCGGGCTGCAGATGGTGTCATAAGGTAGGTTGATCAGGGTGGCATGCTCCTGCAAGAAGCCGTGCTGCTACTGCTGGAGCTGCGTTGCCCCACTTGGTTGGGGACTTCTGCCCCTCATGCCGCACTTCACAGCCGCTGGAGCCCTGCACGGACCTCTTTGGGGTGCTGAGCAACCTGGTTCTGGGGATTCCCCCCCCCCCCCCAAAAAAAATACCACCTGCCTGTCTCTCCAGATCTTGTGGCTTTTTTGAGGTTTTCTCTTTAAAAAATGCCTCTCCAGACGATCTTGAAAACCTGCAAGGTTGCTTTGGGAGGGGGCAGATGGGCAACATTTTTTCCCCCGTCCCTGGGCACCTGCAGCCTCAGAGTCAGCAGGCAGCCTAAGCAAAGAAGGAGGTGGAGAGCTGGGCAGAGGAAGGGGGAATCCTCTGGGTTCGGGAACTTCTGCTCATCGTGTTGCCCTTTGCAGCTGCCAGAGCCCTGCACAGACCTGCACCCCAAAGAGGTCCATGCAGGGCTGCGGTGGCTGCAAAGCGCAGCACAAGGGGCAGAAGTCCCCGAACCCAGCGGGGAAATGCAGCTCCAGCAGTAGCAGTAGTTTCCTCCTTCCTCCACCCAGCTCTCCGCCTCCTCATTTGCTTAGGCTCCCCCTTGGGTTCAAGGGCTTCTGCCCCTCGTGCCACGCTTTTCAGCTGCTGGACCCCCACATGGACCTCTTCAGGGTGCTAGCTGGACAACCTGGTTCAGGGGATTCCCCCCGTCCAAAAAAGACTGCCCTCCCATCTCTCCAGATCTTGTGGCTTTTTCAGGGTTTTCTTTTTAAAAATCGCCTCTCCAGACGATCTTGAAAACCTGCAAGGTTGCTTTGGGAGCGGGCACACGGGCAGCATTTGCTCCCTCCCCCATCCATGGGTGCCTGCAGCCTCAGAACCTGCAGCCTTAAAGCAAGTCTTTGCACAGTAAAGAAAATGTTCTTGCGAGTGTGAGAAGTTCTAAATTGCCTTTACCGTGCAAGTTGCTGCAGGCTCCGAGGCTGCAGGCACCCAGGGAGGGGGAGGGGAAATGTTGCCCATCTGCCCCCTCCCAAAGCAACCTCACAGGTTTTCAAGATCGTCTGGAGAGGCGTTTTTTAAAAAAAAAACAATCTTTTTTTGGGGGAGGGGGGAAACGGACCACGCTGCCGAGAACAGGCACCGGACAGGATGCTGGTGGTGCTAGGAGCCGGGCTGGGAAAGGGAATGCTGGAGAGGAGCTCTCATGGGGCGAAGAGCTTCCCACTACAGGCGCAGTTTACCTGTAGCTGTGAATGCCTGCAAGCAGCAGCTGCAGGCACATGCTGGTGGCTGACAGTTCTGTTTGGCAGAGGAGGAGGTGGCAGTAGCGGCGGGTGCAGTGTGGGATGCCCCGGAGTCCAGGCACTTTCAGAACCTTCGCAGGACTGGGAACCGGCTGGAGAACAAGCCCGCCGCTGCTTCTGAGCAGTGCATCTTTGCTCCGCAAGCAGCAGATGCGCCTGTTGTGTGGCCGTCCCGTGCTCCAGCCCAGCCGGGGAAGACAGGTGTCCTTTGTGCCCGCCAAGCCTCCCCAAGACGTGCTGCCTCCGTCGCGCCAGCCACCGATTGGGTCAGGGCAACCCTCCGCCTGCTGGCCCACTCCACTGCCTGAACATGTGAAGGAAGCAAGTAGCAGGCTCCTTTGCCTTGGCTATGCACACCTCCTTTCTTTCTCCTCCTGCTTGAACGAGTGAAGGAGGCACTCACTGGCCACTAAACTATCCATTAGCCATCATTCAAACCAGCCCTCTTCTTTTCTCCTGGCATGAGTTCTCTGAAGAGGGAGGGAAGGTCCCTCCCAAAACCTTGCTGGTCCTGGTGGCACACCGGCAATAGCAGCTGAGTGAGGGAAGGAGGAATTCTGGGAGTTGAAGTCCACAAGTCTTAAAGCTGTCAAGTTTGAACACCCCAGGGGTTTTTTTTCCTAAAGGGTTAGGGGTGCAAGGGTCTTGTAACTTGTGAGCTTTAAGACTTGCACACTTCAATGCCAGAGTTCCTGAGCCAACATTTTGGTTGCTAAGCAAGAACTTTGTTGTTTCACCACATTTTACAAGTTGGCCACGCTCACCCAGTCACATGACCACCAAGCCACTCCCACCCAGTCACATGTCCACCAAGCCACTCCCACCTGGTCACATGACCACGAAGCCACACCCAGAAAACAGGCCACACCTACTGAATAGGTTCTACATTTTTTTTTGAAAACCACCACTGGTTCACTAGCTTCAACCTGCTCATGGCATTAAAACTCTTTAGAAACTCAAGCAGCACTAAGAAGCTAACAACCAGCATGTCAAGGCCAAAGCTCAAATGGATAAGTTGTTTTTATAGCAAACAGAAGAAGCTCTAACAATGAAAAACTTCAGTTTGTACCAAATCTAGCAATCCAGCCCTCAGTATTTAACAGTCCCGGAGTGTAACCCTTCTGCTTCTTCCCCCACCTTTGTGAGGTAGCAAATGCATTGCTAGCCGTTTCTCAGCCTTGTAGGTGGAAGATATCTCCATGCACCATGCTTAGTCTGAGACTCTTGATTTGGATTAGGTTGCAGCATCAGTCCTCCCAAGGAGAAACACATCTGCCTGCTATAAGGATGTCCTTTTGTTGGAGTTGAAAAATAGTTGCCACGATCCTGCCAACCACATTTTGTAGACTTTGGAAGTGGAAGCATTAATGAATGGAGAAATCCCTGGGACGCCCCTGAATGTTTGCATAGCAATAGCAATAGCAGTTAGACTTATATACCGCTTCATAGGGCTTTCAGCCCTCTCTAAGCGGTTTACAGAGTCAGCATATCGCCCCCACAGTCTGGGTCCTCTCTTCTTTATAACAGTTATAACTACAATTATAATAGCAATAGCAATAGCAGTTAGACTTATATGCCGCTTCATAGGGCTTTCAGCCCTCTCTAAGCGGTTTACAGAGTCAGCATATTGCCCCCAACAACAATCCGGGTCCTCATTTCACCCACCTTGGAAGGATGGAAGGCTGAGTCAACCCTGAGCCGGTGAGATTTGAACAGCTGAACTGCAGAACTGCAGTCAGCTGAAGTAGCCTGCAGTGCTGCATTTAACCACTGCGCCACCTCGGCTCTCATAATGCAGGGGTAGTCAACCTTTTTATACCTACCGCCCACTTTTGTATCTCTGTTAGTAGTAAAATTTTCTAACTGCCCACCGGTTCCACATTAATGGTGATTTTATGAAAACCTAATGTAAATGTTTTTAAATAATGCTGTGAATTTTTTTAAAAAGTCAATTAAATTAAAAAAAAAAAAAGGAAAGTGCTTCAGTATCGGACAAAATCCCTACCACCCACCATGAAAGCTGGAACGCCCACTAATGGGCGGTAGGGAGCAGGTTGACTACCACTGTCATAATGTTTGTATAAAACACAACCTCCTTTTTACATCTGCCTTTAGAACACCCAACTCTGACTGGAAAAACACTTCAGGAGGCAAGATGGCTAGCAAAGGCGGACATTTGGCCATTTGTTACTGAAAACACTAACTGAGTCAAATCTGCTTAAGGCTCATCAGGACCTTATTGTGGCTCAAAGATGTTCCACAAACTATATTTTGTCAGGGTTCCTGGCCAACGAAAGAAGACTCCGACACTTGAGTTTCCTCAAAGTTCCATTTTATTAGAGATGTCATTTTGGCATATCTGGGAAAATCGGAATCTGAAAGCTTCCAGGTTTTTCCACACCCAAGTGAAAGTTTAAGTCCCTGCCCAGCACCCACATGTCCATCACATGATTCAATCAGGCACCATCCAAAACAGGAGATGCCTCCCAGTCACACCAGTCAAAGTGCAGGGCAAGATGTCCTTGACTCTCTGAGAAAGGAATGTTATTTAGACTATAGCAGAAAATGTGGCAGGCCTGAAGGCCCAATGTAAAAGATGGCTTCCAGGCCTGACAGTTCTTTAAGGACATCAGCTCACAATGCTGCCTTTGTTGTCTCCCCAGTCCTTATTTTTGGAGACCCCCTAACATTACACTGAGCTGAACTATTGCTGTTTTATTCTCACTATACTAGAGGTGGGTTCCTACCAGTTCGCACCTATTCGGTAGAACCCGTTCGTCAAATCTACCGAACCGGTTAGAAGAGGTTCCACCAGTGGACCCGGAAAGCAGGCCACACCTACAGAAGAGGCTCCAAAATTTTTTGAAACCCACCACTGGTCCTTGGATATGATTATTCTACACTATCATGCTCATATTTATAAAACTCAGTGCCTCTGCGAAAGGTAAGGATGACTACTGCGTTTTTGGTGCAATCAGAACATGGCGTGTGTTGAAGTTGTTTTAACGCAAACCAAAGATGCCTTTTAAAAAACAAGTTGACATCCTATTCTTATGCATGCCAGTGCTGTGTGTGAGGTAATTTAAGGTGGTTCTGACAAGTGTCGTCGGCATCTTCATATCCAGTCACATGGGCGGCAAGCCACTCCCATCCGGTCACATGGGCAGCAAGCCACTCCCATCCGGTCACATGATACTATACTATAAGTATCTCAAACATACCTTTTTTTGTTTGCTTGTATCCTGCTTTTATTATCATTTTTACACATAACTCAAGATGTGGAACATATCCAATGCAGTTTCTTCACCCTATCTTTCCCATTAAATTCTGCAAGGTGGTTTGGGCTGAAAAAGAACGACTGGAAAGTCACCCAGCTGGCTTTCTGCCTAAAGCTGGACTAGAACTCACCATCTCCCAATTTGTAGGCCAGCACCTTAACCACCACACCAAGCTGGCCTATGGGAGGGGAAATAGATTTGCCTCCAGTTGCTGCCCTTAACAGCACTTGCATTAATATGGGAAAGAAGACAGCATTTGCTGCCCTTGTGATGGAGGCAGAACAGACACGAATGAAGGACAATGCAGGTTGCAAGTTGTGCATTGTGTGTGGATGAGATCCTAGAAGTCAGTTTCATTCATTCAGTGGGGTTTATTCTAGGATAAAGGTGACTATGATTTCATTGTTGCTCTTTCTCTAATCTGCAGCTTTCTCTAATCTGCAGTGGAATAGAATAGAATAGAATAAAATGGAATAAGAATAGAATAGAATAGAATTCTTTATTGGCCAAGTATGATTGGACACACAAGGAATTTGTCTTTGGTGCAGATGCTCTCAGTGTACATAAAAGAAAAGATACATTTGTCACGAATCATAAAGTACAACACTTAATGATAGTCATAGGGTATAAATAAGCAATCAAATCATACTAGGAAACAATCAATATAATTTGTAAGGGTTGACTATTAGATCAATGGTAACACTGGGTGTGCAAGAAGATAATCATAACTAATCTTCTGGGTGGTGTCAGGTTTGGAAAAGCTAATTGCATTAAGAGAGCAATGGCTGATCCTTTTGATTATCCCTTAACTTTTAGCAATAGCAATAGCAATAGCAGTTAGACTTATATACTGCTTCATAGGGCTTTCAGCCCTCTCTAAGTGGTTTACAGAGTCAGCATATCGCCCCCATAGTCTGGGTCCTCATTTCACCCACCTTGGAAGGATGGAAGGAGCCGGTGAGATTAGAACCGCTGAACTGCAGATAACAGTCAGCTGAAGTGGCCTGCAGTACTGCACCCTAACCACTGCGCCACCTCAGCTTTTCATATGGTATGTGGCTTCCATTACTCATTTTATGGGAATATTTTTATGGCCATACTTTTTCTTTCTACATTTCCAGTTCTTGTAGCCAGTAGCAATTAATTGAAAATAATTACCTGCTCAAATCAACTCATCACCTTCCCAAATACAACATTTTCTCTTTTTATTTATGACTTAATATGTTTTTATTTTGTCTGCTCAATTTTTTTTTTTACTAATTGCATGGTTGATCATTCTTTATGACTTTATTTGAATTCAACCTACCCCCCCTTTATCTCTAATAGGCTCTATCACTTTAGCATAATTATAGTCTTAATTTTGTCTAACTTACACCGAAGCAAAGTATGAATCCAATACACAGGGGTGTAATAAAAGGCATCATATTATTGTTCACTTCATTTACTAAAATGCCTTCCCTGTCATTTTGCAGCAGGAACCATTCAACTATTCTCATCTGTGGAATAGTAGGGATCCAATCAGATTTTAAAATTCTGCTCAGATTTAAACATTTGAGCTGCATTTGGCATGAGGAGAGTCTGAAGAAAGATCATGTATCACATTTCGTAAATTATTACATTCAGAAACATAATGGTCACACTCCTATTGATGCTGATGCTATTAATCATCATAATTTTCTAGAAATTATGCAGCTAAAAGTTGCAGAAATCTCAGTATATGTGGGAATCATATTTTACATTTACATAATGTATAATATTTATATTATATTATTGAAAATAATACATTTTCAGTTATCCCAGTTATTTTATATTTTATATTTATCTTTGACAATGTAATAAAGGCGGGATATAAATTAATAGACTTACGAATAAACAAAATGCAGAGACATGAAGATGGGAGCATCATTATTTGGATCAACCACCTGCACCAATAGAAAAAGCAGAAAGAACTCAAAGCAAATAATTACCCATGAACAACAATTTGTATATTTCCAGTAAAAAAAAATAGTTTGATTTCACCCCAGTGAAGTGAGTATGTGCCTAACTAGCATTTTGGATCATTTGAATTGTGTGATATCTGAATTAAGGATGGCTAAGCTATTATCCCCAAATTTGTGCACAGAAGTTGCCTTCACATAACAAAATTAACACAAAATATCTGACTTAGTTTTGGGACATATGGGATCAAATGTTTCAGTCAGCACTACTTTCTTCTCACTGCATCCTACATAATGGCCTTTTATTCTCCCTTGAGTTTTGGCCACTGAGGTCAACAACTTCAACAATCAGTGGAGAACTCCAGATTTGGGCTTCAATTTTAATATTAGTGTCAGGCCTGTAATTATATTCCTTTTAGAATTTTGGCCTGCCACACTTTCTCTTTTTTCATTATGCTGTTTCTTTAGTATAGTTGATGGGAGGGGGGAATAGACAGGAGTAGGATTGTGGAATGTATTGTTTTCATTCTTTACTAGAAGCCAAGGTCATCTTTTGTCTCCGCACTTTTACACCTGACCCGAAGCAGCTGGGTGGAGATGCCAGCGTGGAAGAAGAAGATTGGACCATGTGATGGATTGTGGGTGTGGGGACAAGATCATGAACTTTTAACTGGGTGGAATTCTGATGTAATTTCCAAAATTGACAATTAGTTTTGCAGCTTTTAATAGAAAAGATTGGTCCATCTGATTATGCAAAACACTCAAAGCAGACTTTAGACTGTCTCTATAACAGCAGCTCTTTTAAAAAATGCTGGTGTTGGAGGTTACACATCTACACAGTAAGTCTGGAGTTTAGCTATGAGGTAAGTGGGGAAAGGACAACAGGATAATAACATTTGGGGTTTTCCCCTCATTGCACGTCATCATTTCCCACCCTTAACTCATTGGAGTAGCTGTAAGCTGCTAGGTCACCCCCTTCCAGAGATGGGTTCCTCCAGTTCACACCTATTCGGTAGAACCGGTTCGTCAAATCTACCGAACCGGTTAGAAGAGGTTCCACCAGTGGACCCGGAAAGCAGGCCACACCTACAGAAGAGGTTCCAAAAAAATTTGAAACCCACCACTGGTCCTTGGATATGATTATTCTACACTATCATGCTCCTATTTATAAAACTCAGTGCCTCTGTGAAAGGTAAGGATGACTACTGCGTTTGTGATGCAATCAGAACATTGCGTGTGTTGAAGTTGTTTCAACGCAAACCAAAGATGCCTTTTAAAAAACAAGTTTACATCCTATTTTTATGGATGCCAGTGCTGTGTGTCAGGTAATTTAAGGTGGTTCTGACAAGTGTCGTCGGCATCTTCATATCCAGTCACATGGGCAGCAAGCCACTCCCACTAGATCACATGGCTGGCAAGCCACTCCCACAAAGGAGGCCACACCCACAGAGTAGGTTCGAACAATTTTTGAACCTCACCACTGCCCCCTTCCCTATGACTGGTGAAAGAAGGAAGCACTTTTTCACCCAGTCCATTCTGCTTTTCAAGACTGCTGTGAGTTTAGAAATGGAGACAGGCATTTTATATCAATTGCATATAACTAAATTGCGACAAAATAACAGAATGGCTAAGGATCAACTTTAGAGCAGCATGAAGGGAAGTGCTCATAGAGAGAAGAAAGCTGAGTTGCCCAGCAATTGCATTTGTGTAAGCTTATACTTTGGAGCTAACTTGGAGGCCATGATACATTCTGGTTAGAGCTAGGCCTGAATCAGCCTGGATGACTGTATCTTCTCTTTCCTTTGCAATTCCACCAATACAGTATAATTGTTTCCTGTCCTTTTTCAGCCTTTGGTGCTAAGTGCCTTTTATTGGGGAGTGTAGCCTTCTGATTAACTGGCTGTAGGCATCTCAAAGGTGCTTTTTTCAAGAGTTCTTGGTTTTTCTTTTAAGGTGTTTTGCTTCTCCTCCAAGACGCTTCTTCCACTCTGACTGGATGGTGGGGAATGGAAGGATTTATACTCCTTGCAGACAGCTGGTCATTCGCATTCTTTTAGCGGGTTGTTAAGATCACCTGGAGGTTTATCTGTGTCATCAGGTTCACCCGAGTGGTGCAAATCGATGTGGAACCTTCTGTTGAAATGATTGTGTTGTAGATTGGAGATAAATGATGTCATATCCCCCCCTTGAGAGAGGGCTATTCAGTTTTGACACAGGTGGCTTCTTTAAACCCTCTTTCAAAGCAGTGGTCCCCTCTGTCCCAAATATGGACCTTGTTGTCTTCAGAAGAGCGGTCTGTGTCTTTGAAATGCAGAGGGACTGCTGAATCTAGTCCTGATGGGTTTGTTCTCCTACATTGTGCCATGGATTTATGAAGTGGTTGTTTCAAAAAGCATCTACGGGGCAACCATGACCTGGATGACTGAGAATCTCCATAGACATTTGGCTGTAGGCGTGTATTTATTGAGGGGCATGCCTCCCATTTCTCTGGTGGAAAAAGATTCATTTTAGTGCTGTGAAAACACTCCGGAGGACAGAATCTGGCTTGGGGATCACTGCAGAACCTAATTCTGGGCCTGGAAATCTGGGTGAAGGTGGGCTGGTTTTGACCCTGGCCTTGAATGTATCTCAGCAGAAGGTTTTTCCTCTTGACTATCCTGTGCCAGATAATTTTCGTGCCATTTTAAGGGACAAGCCCATGAAGATGTTAGTATCAACCAAAAATAATGTAACAAAGGAAAACATTGAACATTTTAAGAGCAAATAATCCCACTCTGCTGTTGAAAGGATTTGTGGGAGGGAAACCATTGATCAGTGCCGGATTTTCCTATAGGCTAACTAGGCTTCAGCCTAGGGCCTCAAGATCAAGAGGGGCCTACATTCAAATTGTTAGCAAAATTAAAATTACACTATTCTAAAAACAGGGAACACTAAAACACTGAATCGAAAATAAGGAGAAATTCTATGCATATGACTAATAAACAAACATAAAAATGTATTGGTTAAGATCGTTCCAGCGCCGCGGCAGTTGGGGAGCCCACCCATGTTCCCGGCACCGGCGGTCAGGCGAGAGGCGCGGCCGCTCCCAGTAGCCGCCCCGTCGACGCGGAGCCCACCAGCGGCCAGGCAGGTGAGGGCGAGGGGGCCGAGCCGGGCAGCTGAGCGCAGCAGGGGAGGCGGCTGGCCTCGCTACCTTTGCCGCAGAGCAGAGCCGCCCTCTGTCGGGAGGCCAGCTATATATATTGATATATATCACAGTAATGATGTATTTTATTGTCTCTCATGTAATTTACAAACTTAAAAATGGGAGGTGAAAGGGCCTCATAAGTGGAATAGCCTAGGGCCTCTTTTCATCTAAATCCGGCCATGTCATTGATTCCTATAAAATGGGCAAGCAGCTTATCTTTTAGCTTATCAGAGTCTCAGCCCTGCTCGGCCGAGAGCTTGTACCGGTGAGTTCGGGCTTCTATGCAAGATTGATGACTTCCCCCCCCCTACTCCTTCTGTTTGTCTCTCTGTACACAGAGGGACCTCACTTTTCCAACAGGCTGAGTCACACTTTTTTGCTCATTCTCTGCGAGAGAGTAAGATCCTTGGAACGGTGTAGGCAGACAGTGCATTGTACCACAGATATCTTTGAAGAAGCCCTAATTGCGTCCCCATTTCCAATTGTAACGGGAAGAGGCTGGAGGTTGTTGTTGTTGTTTTTTCTCAACAGTTGCTGTTTTCTTGTCTTTTTCTTTTTTCTTTTTTAAAAAAGAATCTTTTTAAATAGTGTTTAACACGAGTACAATTTGATGTAATTATAGACAGGAGGAGACAGGAGAAGCCAGTCAGTTTATAAAAAAAAAAAAAAGACACATGATTACTTTGCTGAAGCTCTACTTTATAATTTATCTTCCAGAAGAGATAAAGGAATAAATACTTAAGTGACGACAGTGAAGTAATCACTGACTTGTTGGATACCTTTGTCTCTTAGAAGCACGTAGTAATTTTTACACGCTTGCCACTGCGTGTCAAACCTTTCTTTTCTTCCTCTTTCCATTCTGGATGGACAGACTGATTATCTAAAATAGAAAATTAGCACACAATAGGTTTACTCCGCGATACCCCTTATGCAACTAATGGGCAGCGCTTGTTAATTGGCTGTAAATGCCAGCAGGTTGCCAAGATAATACTTCAGAAATAAGCGGGTATTCTGATAATTACAGCAATCTTCATCTATAAAAGCTTAAGTAGATGAAGTACTGGCTGGCTTAAAACCAAGATTTATTCTCCTGCTGCACTTGCATTAAAAGGGAGAAAAAAAAATAAGATGAAAACAATAATGTAACAAAACAATTATATAGCAGGAAGCATTGTAGGTTTTTGAGATTGTGGAAACTCAGAAAGTAAAACAGTGCTGTAATAACCAGTTATGGAAAAAATGGGCCATTTACATTTGTGTATAATTAAATAGTAGTCTATGCAATTTCACTTTTAAAAGTAAACTGCCTTTTCCTCCTCCCCCCTTTTTTTTATAGGGCAACATGGCCATAATTGCGACATTAAAGCTTTAATGAAAGAAAAAAGAAAACGCGGCAGATCAAAATGACATGCAACATTCATGTTTCCACTGTAGCGTTTGGCTTCTTTAGTAATGGGAAGAGGCTATTGATGGGAATTTGTCCTGTTTCCCCATGAAATCATGATAGGAAGAGTTGTTTAAAGCTCAAAATGCATCAAAATATCCCTCCTTCCCCAACACCTTAAGCCTATAAATATTTTATGGCTTTCCTCTTCAGACTAAAAAAAACATTTCAAGTCTGTTCGAATGTTTAAAGGCATTCTCTTTGCAAATATATGCTTTAAACCTATTAATATCAAAATTATACGGTTCCTAAGTGACTGATAACCTGGGGATAAATCAGGACTCCCGTTGACTGAAAAGAGGCCCCCCTCCCAGACTTCAATCATTTATCTGGCTATTTTTGTCCCTGCTCGACCAACAATCTTGGTAGCTGCAAAATTGACTGCACGTCTTTGTTCATTGCAATAGGAGGCTACCAATGAGTTTGGGTCTCTTCATTTAACTGCTTAGTCTCGCAATCTGGTGGATAGCTTCCTTTCTGTCTGTCCTACATAGTCATAGGCGCAATCCACACAGGGAATCCAATAAATTACATTAGAGGTTTCTCCCATTTCCAAATGATCTTTATAGTGCATGATGTGTCCTAATACTGTAGTCTCTGGACTGTGGGCGATGCCCACTTGGAGGTCTCGGAAGTTGTATTCTACTGTTTCTGAAATGTTTTTGATGTATGGCGTGGTGTGCCATATAGTTGATCTTTACCTTCTTTCTTCTTTTCTCTGTCTGTATGTTGTGCAGGCATCTTGTGATAAACACTTGTGGCTACTTATTCTGCCTGAATTGTTCATGTAGACATTTGTTCTCCAGTTGTTTTGCTTGCTGGCTACCACAGTCTTTTTATCACCCTGCCATACAGTGTTCTGATGAAAGACTTTTTATGTGACAATGGATGGTTACTGTTGGAACTCAGAATATGTGGAGTGTGGGTAGTCTTGAGATATACTCTGCTTTCTATCTTCCCGTTCGTTGATAAGCATGTCTAAAAATGGCAATCGTTGAGCTGTTTTCCCATCCACTGTGAATTGTATGTCTGGGAAGATGGAGTTCAGTAGGATATGAAAGTCTTCCAGCTCATTTCTTTTGATGACAACAAATGTGTCATCCTGTCTCTGGCACCCTTGGCAAAGGCTGGGGATGACTGTCATGAAAAACCTGGCAAGAAACATAGATAGATCAATGAAAGATCAGTGCTTTCTACCAAGGGGATTTTGTTATTTCCCTCGCAGCCAGAGTTTATGTCTAATATAGTTAAGATAGGGAATAATATCTTTACTAGATTAGAGAGAGGCCTGGTGAGTAAGAAGAGATGTTTTTGTATAGATGCTGTGTGAAAATTGAAGAAATAGTTGTTGCATACGTGTTAGAGGTGAGTTAGAGTGCAGTACTGCAGGCCACTTCAGCTGACTGCTATCTGCAGTTCGGCGGTTCAAATCTCACCGGCTCAAGGTTGACTCAGCCTTCCATCCTTCTGAAGAGGGTGAAATGAGGACCCAGACTGTGGGGGCGATATGCTGACTCTATAAACCGCTTAGAGAGGGCTGAAAGCCCTATGAAGCGGTATATAAGTCTAACTGCTATTGCTATTGCTATTCCTACCAGTTCGCACCTATTCGGTAGAACCAGTTCGTCAAATCTACCGAACCGGTTAGAAGAGGTTCCACCAGTGGACCCGGAAAGCAGGCCACACCTACAGAAGAGGTTCCAAATTTTTTTGAAACCCACCACTGGTCCTTGGATATGATTATTCCACACTATCATGCTCATATTTATAAAACTCAGTGCCTCTGTGAAAGGTAAGGATGACTACTGCGTTTGTGGTGCAATCAGAACATTGCGTGTGTTGAAGTTGTTTTAACGCAAACCAAAGATGCCTTTTAAAAAACAAGTTTACCTTATATTCTTATGCATGCCAGTGCTGTGTGTGAGGTAATTTAAGGTGGTTCTGACAAGCGTCGTCAGCGTCTTCATATCCGGTCACATGGTCGGCAAGCCACTCCCACAAAGGAGGCCACACCCACAGAGTAGGTTCGAACAATTTTTGAAACCCACCATTGATATGCGTGTATGTTGTCTTAAAGAGCAAGAGGGGCAATTACAGAGAAGATTACTTGAAACGGTCAATTAGTTAATGTGACATTTTATAAGAATGGAGTTCTTTTAGTTGTTTCCTATTTCCATTTGCCCATTAAAACTTCACTAGATAGTCTGCAACTCATTTAGTCCATTCTTTCAGAGATTCTTCATTACTAGATTCCACAATGCCTTCAATAATGACAGCTTCTAATATAGTGCTTTGACTGGAAAAGGTGGGATACATTCAGAGATGTACTTGCCTTGAAATCAGCTTATGTTGAACTGTCCATCACAGTCAAACATCAGCACTGTCAATGGTTTGTGACATTTTGCATTATGCCATAAACTGTTTTCTGATCATATTTATGCCATAAACTATTTTATAAAATTTGCCAAATTCCAGTCCCATGGGAGTCATGGATCCCAGATTTTGGATGCATTCTGTAAGTTAGTCCATCTGAAGTAACTTGGTTCAAAACTTGTTGACCTACAATTCACTGTTTCACCCACTTAAAGATTACAGGAATGGGTTTTAGCAGCATATAGATAGAGAAGCATTTGTTGGGTGTCAAATCAAATTTATTTATTTTATTTATTAATTTATCCACTGCCCATCTTGTTTTGAAGAGACTCTGGGATGCTTACAACATTATATCACATCTTTATTATAGTCATAAACCAGCATCTGTCTGATGCCATGCTGCTGTTAGATAATTGTTTTGTTATTCTGGTGGCATTTGATGATAATCATAATACTTTTTAAAATTGTATATGTGACTTAAACATCATTTCTGTTTTCATTTCACATGCAACTAATAATAGTTATTTTTCTTTCTAACGCCTTGAGCCTTTGAAGACGTGTTCTTTAAGTTTCTCTTAGCTTGGACCGTATAAGTATTGTGATACAAACATATCGGGCATCTGGAAAAGGTTTGCTGAATGTAAATAAAGTGCAAAATACAATTTGTTACACTTTAATCAAATATGGTAAAGCAGATTATATAGATTATACTATTCCTTAGTCATAGAGAGAAGAATTCTGGACATGTGTGATTGCACTTTAGATGCTGTGAATTGGGAAGACTGACAAGCTTTGATTGTGCTCTTCACAACTGTTCCTGTCCTCCTTCCTTTCATTCTCTGAAAAATGCAGTAATACTTGAGGTTTCAACTGAAAAGTATAAAACTCACAATTATAATACTCTTTCCCCCTCCCTCCCTCTGATCTGTAGGTATATTTCATCCAGATGCAAAATCTTACTCTGGAACCAGAAATGGAACGGAATACCTATTTAGTTTCTGTAATTCAGATCTTTATTCCTACAATAACCTCACCAAGTCAGCTATGGCATGAGTGTTGGTAGAATGAGGACCAGCAAGAAGAAGAATAGATCAAGAAAAGAATGGTATGATTGGGCTCAGTGGTGGGTTTCAAAAATTGTTCGAACCTAATCTGTGGGTGTGGCCTCCTTTGTGGGAGTGGCTTGCCGCCCATGTGACCGGATGGGAGTGGCTTGCCGCCCATGTGACCGGATATGAAGATGCCGACAAGACTTGTCAGAACCACCTTAAATTACCTCACACACAGCACTGGCATGCATAAGAATAGGATGTAAACTTGTTTCTTAAAAGGCATCTTTGGTTTGCGTTAAAACAACTTCAACACACGCAATGTTCTGATTGCACCACAAACGCAGTAGTCATCCTTACCTTTCACAGAGGCACTGAGTTTTATAAATATGAGCATGATATTGTAGAATAATCATATCCATGGACCAGTGGTGGGTTTCAAAAAATTCTGGAACCTCTTCTGTAGGTGTGGCCTGCTTTCCGGGTCCACTGGTGGAACCTCTTCTAACCGGTTCGGTAGATTTGACGAACCGGTTCTACCGAATAGGTGCGAACTGGTAGGAACCCACCTCTGATTGGGTTCCTTTGCAGTGACCCTAACTCTTAGAAGTTAAGTGGTTACTCTTGAGAAAACGTGTATGCCAATATAGAGTAATTAAAGCTGATTACATTTGTATATTTCCTCCAGTGGTGGGATTCAAATAATTTAACAACCGGTTCTCTGCCCTAATGACCAGCAGGGTAGGTGGGGCTTGGTGGTCATGTTACTGGGTGAGCATGGCTAACTCAACATCACTCACGTTGATGGGCGCTTCACCTTAGCTGTTGCAATGTAATAAGGGCTAACAGGAGAGGCAGTTTCTGTAAGCAGGGCAATAAAAATTAGGCTAGAAACAACACCAGAATGTTTCCTTCCTGCCTTCCTTACAGGATTAGCCCTGTAAAGTGGGGAAAAAAAACAAAATGAGATTTCTTCCAACAACCGGTTCTCCGAACTGCTTAGAAAGTTACCAACCGGTTCTCCCGAATAGGTGCGAACCGGCTGAATCCCACCACTGATTTCCTCCATGTTTGCTAAGAAAATCTGAACTCATTAGATTGTAGGAAACCAAAGACCTGACATACTTCTGCAATTGAATGATACTTATTGCAAGCAACCAGTGCTTGTGTATGGCTAATTCATTACAATTTGTTTTGCATAGAACCCCACCTTGGATGGTGTTTTCTACCGTAAAAGTAGAAAAACAGCACATGGAATAAAATGCAAACCCAAAATACCTTCGAAGATTCTTAGGCATGAAATTGACCCCAGCCTCCGTTCTAAAGTGGTTGAATGTAGAAAACATGTTATCCTTGATTTGTCTTCAATATGAATTGTTCCAAACACAGAATGAACATTATTCTCCTACTTGTACATTACATATTAATTAGGATGACAACCTGTCCTGGCTTAAATAACCTACTGCCCTCTTTGAAAGACTGTTAGTGGGTAGTAAATGCCTTTACTTCATGGTGTTCTTTACTCAAATGGATGCGTCTTGTGTAGAAAAACCATCCCCACAAAAGGAGAGCAAGAAAATTAAAGAAGCGCATCGGCACATAATGACAGAGCAGACATTCAAATCTGATGATCATAGTCTTTTTAACTGGGGTAAGTTGTACTTTATTTCTACCCATTATAATATTTCTGAATTGGCATATATAGATTGGTATATTCCTAGCGTGCTTGCACGCCTATTTCATCTCCTGTCCCCTTTAATGACATATTACCCTTTTTTGGTCTAAACTACTGATGACTGCTGCAAATGATAAAAAGTTGCACAGAAGCCGATCTCCACAAAAGATCAATGTAGATAGAACTCCAGAATTGTTTACAGATAACCCGTGCTCCTTATTAAATAAATCTGCAATTGCACAACTGTTCGTTTTCCATTCTTCAACAATAATTTTATTGTTTTTATTCTGATTTTAAAAGAAACTGACCTTGATTATTTTTTTTAAAGGATTTGGGGTGCAGAAACTCTACATTTTTTTAAAATTTATTTATAGGCCGCCCTTTTCCCTGAGGGGACTCAGGGCGGCTTACAATGTATAGGGAAGGGAGTACACACAATGACATATAAAACAGTACGTAATTAAAAATAGAAGCAACATTCATCATTCGGGAGGGGACGGATTATAATCTTTAACCCCAGGCCTGACGGGATAGCCAGATCTTGAGGGCTGTGCGGAAGGTCTGGAGGGTGGTGAGGGTACGAATCTCCACGGGGAGATCGTTCCAAAGGGTCGGAGCTACTACTGAAAAGGCTCTCCTCCGCGTAGTCGCCAGTCGACACTGACTGGCGGATGGAACTCGGAGGAGGCCTAATCTGTGTGATCTAATAGGTCGCAAGGAGGTAATTGGCAGGAGACGGTCTCTCAAGTACATTTCCTGGCTTAGCTATATTAAATAGGATGTAAAGTGACATTTGGACATTAAGTGTGAAACCTACTGGGTCAGGCTGGACAGCCTCTCGGGGCCCCTTTCCTTCTATATTAAAAAGCCACATAGGCAGAATTGCAGCTTGCAAAAGAACAGGAAGCAAGCCACACAATGTTCTAGCCAACGTCCCTATGTCAAAACCTATGTCAAAAGTCCAAACCACAAGGTTCAATTAAAGTTCGTTAATGACACATCGACCATACCTGTAACCAAAGGAGAAGTAAGACCCCATCTCCTTATAAGGCTTCTCTCCTCAAGGTAACCACTAAGAAATGAGTTAAGTGTTTCCGTGTCACGCTGCCTTTGAGAATGTATAAGAACGTGTGCTTCGATAACGAAGGTTGTTCAGAACTTGCAATGCTAGCCATGGGCTAGCTTTCTGAACCTGGCTGCCAAATAAACTTTTCCTGTATCCCGAGAAGTCTAAAGCCTGTCGTTTTCTGCAACAAGATATTGTGTGTGGTATGTGTGTATGTGTATGTATCTGTGTGCACATATTAAAATCTATATAATGAAAACTGAGATCTCAGGCTCTGAAAGACTGGAAGAAGTTGAAAAGCTAAGTGTTATCCAACTCTTTGAACTTTGAGGATTAATATTATTTTCACATTGGGCTTTGGGGGTCTTAATAGAAAAAGAATTGTGTGGTTTATTTTTTATCATCTCAGGCAGCACTGCTTGCTTCTCCTCCTCTTTCTTTAAATGCCAAAGTAGATTTTCCCTCTCTGCCTGTTTTATTGCTCCATTCCTGGTGGTTTACTTTGGAGGATTGCCATTTTTCTTTTTCCATTGGGACAAATATGAGAATAAATGCATAGTTTTAGCTATTAAAGAATTGTGGGGTTAGGGGACTTTGCAACTTCATAGGAATATTTTTTCGATCTTTAAATATTGTCTAACATTTGTCTTTCATTTCCATAGAGATATACTCCGAAACACATAAAACCGGCGAAAAGATTACTTTAAAAAAATCAATGGTGGGAAAAAAAAGAAAAAAGTAAGGCTGCTATTTTTGACTAAGATTTGACAAACTTCAGCAGCTACTAGGAAAGATGAGGGTGAGATATTTGTGAAAAATATTTAGACTGAAAATTAAATCACAAATGATACACATGTATAACTGAATTTTAGCATGCAGTATATATCAGAAAATTGAATTGTTAAAAGGTTACATAAAAATATAAATAATCAAATTATCCAAAGGGATAATTCATTTTTGGGGTTCAAGTACTGCATTTTCAAATGGTAAATATTAAGCAACAGTATATGGCAATTCTAGATTCACTAATAGAGTAAGAATTACCCAAGATGATCCACACAGAAACTGTAACATAGCATTTTATCTTTTATTTATTTAAAACATTTATATAGCCGCCTATAAAGTGGTGTGATGGCCTACTGAGTTCTCATCTCACAATCAGGAGGCTGCAAGTTTGATCCTAGGTAATCAGAGATATTTCTCTCTCTGGGTGCAAAGAGAAAATATCTGCTGTGAGCTCTGCACAGACATCAGGAAGGGCAGCCGGCTAGTAAATGCTCATCTCTATTCAGTCAACCCGCCAGTGGTGGGTTTCAAAACTTGTTCGAACCTACTCTGTGGGTGTGGCTTGCTGCGCATGTGACCGGATATGAAGATGCCGATGACACTTGTCAGAACCACCTTAAATTACCTCACACACAGCACTGGCATGCAGAAGAATATGATGTCAACTTGTTTTTTAAAAGGCATCTTTGGTTTGCGTTAAAACAACTTCAACACACGCCATGTTCTGATTGCACCACAAACGCAGTAGTCATCCTTACCTTTCACAGAGGCACTGAGTTTTATAAATATGAGCATGATAGTGTAGAATAATCATATCCAAGGACCAGTGGTGGGTTTCAAAAATTTTTGGAACCTCTTCTGTAGGTGTGGCCTGCTTTCCGGGTCCACTGGTGGAACCTCTTCTAACCGGTTCGGTAGATTTGACGAACCGGTTCTACCGAATAGGTGCAAACTGGTAGGAACCCACCTCTGATCTGCATTGAGAAATTTATATCCTATATTCATGGCCCTTGAGCAAAATTTCCCAATTGTTGGTTAGTTCAATACAGAGATAGCTGGTGTATGTTTCTTCAGTCCTTTCCCACCAACTCATCATGAAAGGAATTACATAAAGAAAGTGGGGAAAGTTAAAGTAACCAGGATGTTAAAAAGAGCCGAGGTGGCGCAGTGGTTAGGGTGCAGTACTGCAGGCCACTTCAGCTGACTGTTATCTGCAGTTCGGCGGTTCAAATCTCACCGGCTCAGGGTTGACTCAGCCTTCCATCCTTCCGAGGTGGGTAAAATGAGGACCCAGATTGTTGTTGGGGGCAATATGCTGACTCTGTAAACCGCTTAGAGAGGGCTGAAAGTCCTATGAAGCGGTATATAAGTCTAACTACTATTGTCCCTTTAGAAAGACACTGTTGAATAGAGCTGCGGAAAATGCTTTTTTGTTCTGCCACACGAATGATATTGAATGGAGAGCCACATCTTATCCTTGTCTTTATAAAGTTCAATATCTGAAACTATTCTTCAAGGCTACTTTAGCTCTCTTAGATCCTACTATGATCCCCTATTGGAAAAAAATTAAATTGTTAAAAAAGAACACTTTACATTGTTACAGCATCCAGAGTCGCTGAGAGTGGATAGTACAACAATTTACCAAACAAACACACAAATAAATATATTATGCACATCCTCTTTTATTCTTGCTCCCTGCTCCCCCAGCTGCTTCAATACCATCCTGAAAAGTTTGAGATAGTCAAGATCTATTGGAAAAAATAAGTAGTAATTTAAATGGTAACGCCAGATCCTGGCTACACTAGACAGCATATAAAGGAAGGTATTTTGATTCACTGTGGCAGCTTAAAGTAGCTCATTAAATATAAATTTTGGCTGGACAGTAGCAGAGGCCAATAGTCTATAAATACAGACTTGGGATCTATATAGCATTTGAGTTAGCTCTTAGCATTTTAAGATTGGCTAGAATATAGTTAGTGCCTGCAATGAAAAAGAAGTTAAAGATGGCCCTAGAACATCAATTGCACTTTCTGGGACTAATTGTGTTTGTATGCTCCAGGAGCATGAAGCATGAAAAATGATCCCAAGATGTATAAAGAACTTAACCTGTTCAGTTTAATTTCCATTAATTTCCCATTTATGCTTATAGCTTGATGGTCTCTTAGTGGTAATTTACGGTTACATTTTCCCTGTCAGGGTATGAAGTGAAGGCCTTCAAATCTTCTTCTTGCCTACTAATGCTGTTAAAATAATTGTTGCATTATCCCTACCTGAGAATATATTGGCTTTTCAACTAATTTGTAAGGATGAAATTCTCTTCCAGTAACAGCTTGTAAATAAGTTTATGTGGAAATAAAACGAGAGGGAAACAAATGTGCAGCCATGCTTTTCTCCTTTTAAATTAGGAGTCTGATTGGATACCCTGTCTGGATTTTTGTATCTAATCTTCATTGAGATATTATCACATAACTTGGTAAAAGAGTTTTGCTTGATTTGAGAATTGCAAGATTGTTTCCTTGCATAGCATGCAGTGGTGGGATTCAGCCAGTTTGCACCTATTCGGGAGAACCGGTTGGTAGCTTTCTAAGCAGTTAGGAGAACCGGTTGTTGGAAGAAATCCCATTTTGTTTTTTTCCACTTTACAGGGTTAATCCTATAAGGAAGGCAGGAAGGAAACATTCTGGTGTTGTTTCTAGCCTAATCTTTATTGACCTGCTTACAGAAACTGCCTCTCCGGTTAACCCTTATTACATTGTAACAGCTAAGGCGAAGCGCCCATCGACATAGGTGACATTGAGCTGGCCACGCCCACCCAGCCACATGACCACCGAGCCCCACCTACCCAGATGGTCATTAGGGCAGAGAACCGGTTGTTAAATTATTTGAATCCCACCACTGATAGCATGTTACTGGGGATCAATCCACCATAGAAGGCCTATAATATATTTCGACTTTTCTTAACTAGGTGCGCCAAAAGAAGGCATTGATGTACAGTAGAACCTCTGGTCATGAAGGCTTCTGACCACGTCCAAATCAGGTTCCAACCAAAAAATTCACAATCCCCCCTCCACAGCTGATTTCCTCTTCTGTGCCATTTTTTGTGTGAGTGCCAAATTTCCTAAATTAGGTCCAGGTCACCACCAAGTCGGTTTGCAACCAAAGCTATGGAATGACTTATGGTTGTGACCAGAGGTTCTACTGTAGTATTGTTCTTCTTCTCTCAAAGTCAATTTATTCATTGGCTAGAAGTAATCCAGCACCTTCCTTAAAAAAGTTACCTTCCACAGAGTTTTCTTGTGATATTGAGTTTGCTAGTTGGGCGATAATTGGACTGTGATGGAATGTCCTCTATCTTCAGGGATCTACATTATTTGAACTATGTGAATAAAGAGTATGGCCGACACTAGAGCTCACCGGTGTGTAATTTAAATAAATTGTGTGGAATCAAATCGCTACCATCTGCTTTCCCTCTTTTAAGCTGTCCCATAAGCTTTTCTACTTCAATTAGGGTGACAGGGGGCCTGTCTGATAACACTCTCTGTTGACTTTGAAAGTTAACTGTAGTTTTGATCTAACTACAAAGATTGCTTGGTAATATTCTTCCCAACGCTGCTGCACATTAGACTCAAAACTTGGATGAGACAAAAAAACCCAAAACTGAACAAAAACTGAATTTGATTTATTTGTTTACGAAATTTATAACCTATTTTTTTTCTGCTAAGAAGCTCTATGCAACGTTCATGGATGATTGTCCCTCATTTTTGTTTTTGCAACAACACTATACGTTCTGTTGGTCTGAGAGATAGCTTAGGTCATCCAGTGATCTTTATAACTGAATGGCGATCTCCCTACCCCCAACCCAACTTCCTAAGTAGTGATGAATTATTTACTTCCATAGAGTATCATCAGAAAACCATTGCCTGCATGATCCTGATATCTGTAGATACAGAATCCACATACTTTATACAAGACTCCCATTGGTATACTATCAAGTACTAGTTTGCAGTGTTCACGTTGACTGCTGGTTTCTTTGTTAAATAATTGGTCCTTGCATTTCAGCTAGCAGAATTGCATCACCAACTTACTCAGATTATTGAGTTTCACATTATTTGATAAACCACGTGAATGACTTCAACATATTTTGTTTTATCTTTCACTGCAATGTTCTAGTTGGTACTTATCTCTTCATGGTCCATCTCTCCATCTTGTAGGAGGTCAACCAAGTGGGCATGTGCAAATCTAGGGCCACCAACATGTCACTTAATCTGTAAGGTACATATTCCATGCATTATCTTCAGGTCTGTATCTATATAGCCAACTTTTTGTCTCCCTCCCTCTCCCTCTCCCTCTCTCCCTCCCTCTCTCCGTGTCTTTGTCTCTGTCTCTCTCTGTCTCTGTCTGTCTGTCTGTCTGTCTGTCTCTGTCACTGTCTCTGTCTCTCTGTCTCTCTGTCTCTCTGTCTCTCTGTCTCTCTGTCTCTCTGTCTCTCTGTCTCTCTGTCTCTCTGTCTCTCTGTCTCTCTGTCTCTCTGTCTCTCTGTATCTCTCTCTCTGTCTCTCTTTCTTTCTTTCTCTCTCTCTCTCTCTCTCTCTTATCAGAAAAACATACATTCTAGCCTACTTATATTTCCATATTAATGCTACTGTGGCAACTGATGTTTCTTACTCTAGTTTTAAAACAATGTCCCTCTATCTCTAGTCCAGCTTCCCTTAATATAAATTCAGCATATAAGCTGAATAAATAAGAAAATAAATAGCCATTCCTTTTTTTTTGTTCCATTGGAGCCTAATTATTTTTGTCCAGACAATGGCTTCCTATGTTGTTATAAATTTTGCATGAGGCTGAAGAGATGTTTTGCAATTTTTATTTTCTTTAGGATATTCCTATTATGTGAAGTATGTATTGATTTGTTTTTGTATTCTTTGGGTCCCCCCCCCCCAATTATCCAGCATGCATCAGCAATAATATCTCTTATTCTTCAGCTTTTTCTAAAACCAGCTTGAACATCTGGCATATTTCCATATAGGGTTCTAAATTGTGATGTATGATCCCAAGCATTCTTTTACAACCATGTGAAATTAAGAATATTGTATGTTAATTTCCAGATTCTCTGAAGTTTACTTTCTTGGCATTGGTATATAAAAAGATCTCATTCAGTCTGTTGGCCACGGTGTCCTTCAAATTTCCCGGCATAATTCAATTACAATCTTTACTGATTCTTCTTTTATTATTTGTCATATTTCTATAGATATAGATCAGTTCCTGTAACCTTCTGACTTAATAATGACTGAAGTGCTTATCTATCTTCATCTTCCAATGTTAGAGATTCTTGTAAACAGGAATATCTTCTAAGGCAGTGTTTCTCAACCTTGGCAACTTGAAGATGACTGGACTTCAACTCCCAGCATTCGCTGGCTGGGGAATTCTGGGAGTTGAAGTCCAGACATCTTCAAGTTGCCAAGGTTGAGAAACACTGTTCTAAGGAATCTTAGATATTGACAGTTATATTGTGCAGAATTTCTGTAGTTTTTTTTTCTTCAATCTCCCCCCCCCCCCAGGTAGTGGAGGGCAAACCAGTAGCGGGAATTTGGCCTGGGTTGCCGAACCAGTAGGGATGGCAGGCTTGCCCAGCCCCCAAACCAGTTCCCCAGTCACCCATGCCTGTTTTTTAGTCATTTTTAAATGTGCTGCGTATGCGCAGAACAGTTTACAGGCAACTGTGTATGTGCAAGCAATGCACGGTACGTGTGAAGCGAACCAGCAGTAACGCCAACAGCAACCCACCCCTGGGCAGAGACTATGGATTTATCTTCATCCAAGGGTAAGACAAGAATCAGTGGATCGAAACTTAGCAGAGATAGATCCAGTACTGTAAGTAAGTAAGTAAGTAAGTAAGAATGCCCTGAATGTGAGAACTATTCAGCAGGAAAACAGACTGCCTTCTGAAGGGGTGGGTGCTCCACAGAGGTGGGTTCCTACCAGTTCGCACCTATTCGGTAGAACCGGTTCATCAAATCTACCGAATCGGTTAGAAGAGGTTTCCACCAGTGGACCCGGAAGGCAGGCCACACCTGCAGAAGAGGTTCCAAAATTTTTTGAAACCAACCACTGGCACACACACACACACACACACACAAACACATAAACACACACACACACAGACTCACACAGAGAGAGAAAGACAAAGAGAAAGAAAGGAAGAAAGAAAGAAATAAAAAAATAAAAAAAGAAAGAAAAAGTGAGAGAGAGATGAAAGAAAAAAGGAAAAAGGGACAGAGAGACAAAAGGAAGGAAAGAGAGAGAGAGAGAGAGAGAGAGAGGGAGAGAGAGAGAGAGAGAGAACACATGGCCGGCAAGCCACTCCCACGACGTCACATGGTCGGCAAGCCACTCCCACAAAGGAGGCCACACCCACAGAGTAGGTTCAAAAAAAATTTGAAACCCACCACTGGTGCTCCATCACTGGAGGTTTTAAGGAAAAGAGCGGAGAGATGTTTATCAGGGATGGTCTGAAGATTCCTGCATTGAGCAGTTGGTTGGACTAGATGACCTCCAAAATCCCTTCCAGCCCTATGATTCTGTGAAGCAGTATAGCAAAGGGGTCTTGGCAATACCCACACCATAAATTAAATGTCTTTTGCTTTAACTTCCGAAACAAAGAACAATTTGTTTCCTGTTCTTCCCCACACTTTTGCTATACGTATCATGTAGCTTATAACACACAACACATGCCACATTATCTCTCGCAAAACTGGAGAGAATGGAAGCAGGATATGTGATCGCCTGTGGCTTTGTTGCTGTTCTTTTGGAATTGTAGCAGGTCCTTAGATTTTCACAGATGTCTGGCACGCAAGAAATGAAATAACTGTTTTGTTATTTTCCCTTCTTGATTGACAGTTAAAATGTTGAATGTAATGGGGCATGATCTCCAAGATTAATTAGATCTGCCTGAGCTGTGTGAAGTTTCACATATTTGAACACATTGCCAAAGTCTGTATTTTGGCTGATTATCAACACTAAATGAAATATGTATTTCTGGTTGTGCCCTGTTCTTTTAAGTTCATGGTGGATAGCCAACTTGGACTTGGGCTCAGGCACAGTGAAATAGGTCACTAGCTATGAATGTTAGATGGATCAGTTATTTTCACTGTTCCCTTTATTTTTTTAATTCTTAAATCCAATTTAATTTGTGTGTATACCTTTACGTCAGTGTTGACTCCTGATGACTTCCTGGACTTGTCCCTGCAATCTTCTTGGCAAGATTTTGAGAGCAGTTTGTCTTTGCGTGCTTCCTAAGGTTAAGAAAGAATGACTGGCTCAAGATTGCCCAGCCGTCTTCATGCCTAAGGGAGGACTAGAACACACAATCGCTTAGTATCGCTTAGCATGGCCTTGGACCTGGATACTTGCGGGACCGCCTCCTGCTGCATACCTCCCAACGGCCGATAAGAACTCACAGACTGGGCCTCCTCCGGGCGCCGTCGACCGGACAATGCCGGCTGATGGCCCCTCGGGGGAGAGCCTTCTCTGTAGCTGCTCCGGCCCTGTGGAACGATCTACCCGCAGAGATCTGGACCCTTCCCACTCTAGCGGCCTTCCAAAAAGCCACTAAAACCTGGCTGTTCCGGCAGGCCTGGGGCTGCTGACCCATGAATGAGGTCCAGCCCCCAGCTAAGTCGAGTGTATGGTGTGTTCTTTTTAAATTGTTCTCGTCTTTCCCCTATTTTTTTTAATTTTTGTTTTATCTTTGTATTTGTAAGCCGCCTGGAGTCCTACGGGATTGGGCGGCATATAAATATATTAAATTACGAATTATTAAATTACGAATCGAGTCTGATGTTTTAAGTCTTTATACCAAACTGGCTCTTTTAAAAAATGGTATCTGTACAATACTACAGCAATATAAATAAAGGTATTTATGTTGGGAATGTATTCCTCAAAAAAATAAGGGCAGATTTTGATCATGGGAGAGCTAAATTCAGTTAAAACAGGTCTGAAGAACCTGCCTGTATGAAAGTCTTACAGGTGAGAAGCCTTACAAATGTGTAATTCAGCACACCTATAACTGATAACAGAATTACAGAGTTGGAAGGGACTCTGGAGGTCTTCTAGTCCAACCTCCGTAGGCCTTATCCATTCCAGACAAGTGGCCATCTAGTCTTCTTAAAAGCCTCCAGTGATGGAGCACCACAACTTCTGAAAGCAAGTCATTCCGCTGGTTAATTGTTCTCATTGTTGTCTCAAAGGTGCTTTTTCAAAAGGCAACTGGACTGCTTTTTCCTTGAGGAAGAAAAACAAAAAGCTTTCACTTCTCATGCAAGAAACTTCATCAGTTGTGATGGCGGGAGGTGGAGGGGTGGAAGGATAGGTTCTGACCGAATGGTGGTGGTGGAAATGGAAAGATTATATTTCTTTGTATCATCTGGTTGTTAGCACTCTCCCTGAGAGCTCTTGAGGCCACTTACCCTCAGGGTCACTTGAATCAACTGGTTTGGGATCTTCTTGGAACTGTTGCAAAGGTTGGGTTGTCGACTGGAGATAGACGGTGTCTTATCCCCCCCCCCCCTCTGTTGAGAGAAAGCATCAATTAACTGTCAGTATTTATCCTTCCATCCTTCCATGCCCCATGCCATCACAAGTGATAAAGTTTCTTGGATGAGAAACAAAACATTTTTCTTCTTCCTCCTCAAAAAACAAACAAAGAGTCCAATTGCTTTTTGAAAAAGCGCATTTGAGACAACTATGACCTGGATGACTGAAAAATTCCACCGACATTGTTCTCATTGTACTTAGTTCTAAGCTGCTTCTCTCCTTGAATAGTTTCCATCCATAATCAGCAATATGCCTTGCTGAGGAACTTGTTAATTTTATCTTCTCCCAATTTAAACTTTGCTTGAATTCACAAAATGAATGGAAATATATTAAATGGTTCATGTTTTTTTTTAATGTTCTTGTTTTATAAAAGAACCAAACTGCGTCTTTTATCCATCCCTGTTCATAGCAATGTTTAATGTTCTTCAACATGAATTCATTTATTGTAGTGTACTGCTGTGTCCATTCATTCTCAATAATAACTAGGAATGAATCGCAAGCATTGTGATAAGATCTTGCCCAAGTTCTTTGGCCTAAATATGAATCACTAACTTTTCATTTTACTTTAGTAAACTTTTTATGTCTGTACTTTTTAAAAATGGCAAAGCATTTTCATGTGTATTTACTTATTTGCAGTTATTTATTTATTTAGCGTATGGTATACAGTGTTGGGGAAATCTACACACGTTAGACACAATTTATTTATTTATTTATTTATTTATTTATTTATTTATTTATTTATTTATTTATTAGGCTTATATACCGCTTCATAGGGCTTTCAGCCCTCTCTAAGTGGTTTACAAATTTTTTAGCAAATTGAGTCAGCAACTTGCCCCCACAGTCCAGGTCCTCATTTCACCCACCTCGGAAGGATGGAAGGCTGAGTTGACCTTGAGCTGGTGAGATTTGAACCGCTGAACTGCAGATCATAGTCAGCTAAAGTGGCCTGCAGTACTGCACCCTAACCACTGCGCCACCTCGGCCCAATGCAGTCATGATAGCCTATATTGCTAGTTCATTTTGTTCAGGGCTTAGGTGCCTCTTAGGTGCAGGTATAGAAGTCTAATAGATAGATAGATAGATAGATAGATAGATAGATAGATAGATAGATAGATAGATAGATAGATAGATAGAACAATTATATGTGAAAAGGAAGATTCTGTTTCATCCGGACTAGTGAGATAATCTATCAGGGTTCAAATGATGTTGATTCCTTAATAAAGAAAGCAAGTAATTTGGAAGATATTCCCTTAGGAAAATTAAGGCTCAGGGACAATAAATATTGACTCAGACCTTTGATCAGAATATCTGTTTTGGGCAAACAATCCTGTTGTTCCCAGAGCAAGGCTTGCATATTAACTAGCTTAAGAAACTCTTTGACAAGGAGAGGTAACAGCATGCCACTTTGGGTTTCACTCACAGACACAGATACTTGACAAGTTCTTCAAAAGTTGTCAAAGCAGCTAGTTTATCTGCTTCGAAAAAATGTTATCAAAATCTCATTTCTTTTTGCCAAATGAAAACATGTCACTTAACGCTGACAGGGAGAAGTGCATTTGTGGATAAAACTCTTAGCCTGCCATTCACTTGACTGAGAATATGGCTTCTCACGAAAAGTGATGAAGTCAATACTTTCTTTTTTTGTCCCCAGATACATCCATGGGAAAAATATGAGTGTTCCTTTCCTGTTAAGGGTGGGGTGGCATAAAAAGGCAGCACAATCTACTCTCTTTAACACAGTGCCAGAGGTGGGTTCCTACCAGTTCGCACCTATTCGGTAGAACCGGTTTGTCAAACCGGTTAGAAGAGGTTCCATCAGTGGACCCGGAAAGCAGGCCACACCTACAGAAGAGGTTCCAAATTTTTTTGAAACCCACCACTGGTCCTTGGATATGATTTTTCTACACTATCATGCTCCTATTTATAAAACTCAGTGCCTCTGTGAAAGGTAAGGATGACTACTGCCTTTGTGGTGCAATCAGAACATTGCGTGTGTTGAAGTTGTTTTAACGCAAACCAAAGATGCCTTTTAAAAAACAAGTTGACATCATATTCTTATGCATGCCAGTGCTGTGTGGGAGGTAATTTAAGGTGGTTCTGACAAGTGTCGTCGGCATCTTCATATCCGGTCACATGGGCGGCAAGCCACTCCCATCCGGTCACATGAGTGGCAAGCCACTCCCATCCAGTCACATGGGCGGCAAGCCACTCCCATCCGGTCACATGGGCGGCAAGCCACTCCCACAAAGGAGGCCACACCCACAGAGTAGGTTCGAACAATTTTTGAAACCCACCACTGCACAGTGCTAATGGGCTGTGGAGGCTCATGTGGTTAGAATGCTGAATTAGAAGACCATTGAGAAGCTGACAGCTCAGTAGTTCAAAAACCTGAGAAGATGAGCTGCATAACTTTTCTTACTTGTCCCAGCTCCTGAAAGCATGCAAATGCAAGCAGATAAACAGGTATCACTTTGGTGAAAAAAATGCCAGGGAGATGAAAGGAGCCTCCCTGGGCAACAGTGATGTCACCGGCTAATTCTTTAAACCTGGAAGCACTTTGGAAAAAAGATGCTTCTGACACAAATGTAATAGTAGCAGTAGTAGCACAATACTTCTAAAATTATTTTATTTATTGTTCTTTTTCCTGGGATTTTTAAATAATAACTTTATTAAACTTTGCAGTTCCAAAGATAAAAGACTAATACAATCTTTGAAAAAAATGAAAAGAGCAATAGTGTAAAAAAAGGCAACATAAAGAAAAATAGAAAAGAACAAAAGTATTGTAAAGAAAAAGAAAGGGAATAGATAAAAAAAAATATCTTCCACCTTTGCCATAAGTACGTTTTCAATAACTTAGCACTTTCTCTGAAAATGCAATAAAAGACTTTCTTTTCCCATGTCTCATCCTCTTATTTATAAACAAATATTTTAAACCTCATAATTTAGCCTTAGTCAGCAAAAGTCCATTAAGGGTTACCAAAAAACAACATGTGTATTTTAGACTTAATGAAACAGCTTTGTATTCCTTTTCTTTACTGAAGAGATTTATCACTTTCGCTAAAAGTACACAAAACACCTCTTTTTTCCAAATCTTCAAAACTTTGTGATTCAGTCTTAGATAGCAAAAGCCCCTTAAGGGTTACTAAAACCAGTTTATTCACCTCCTGCCCCATTTAAAGAAAAGTCCTTAAAACTTTTTCTTCAAGGATTGAAGGAGATTCATTAGTGAATGTTGTAAAACTTGCTGATCATGTTTCTTAATAGTTGAGAAGCAATTCCAATTTCAATAATGTAGACCAGGGGTGGGTTTCAACCGGTTTGCGGTGGTCCCCGCGAACCGGTTGGTCGGCGAACCCGGAAGTAAGTAACTTCCGGGAACGACGAAGGGCCCACCCACCCGCCCGCGCTCCTTACCCGGTTTTGATGAGTTCTACGCTTCCACGCATGCACAGGACGCATACAGTGCCTGCGCGATCCTCCAGGAGCAGCTGGAGCATTGCACAGACGCTAGTACGCATGCGTGCACCATGCGCGTGCACGAGGACGCCGCCGGCCCCGTTCCAACCGAACCGGTTGGAACGGGGCGAGAAACCCACCCCTGATGTAGACATATGTTAATTTTATAATAAGAACTTGATGTTTTTACTTATATCTGTACCAAAGAAAGTTGGAAGTCAATTTAATTTTTTTTCTTTTTTTCTCTTTCTTTCTTTTCCCGTTTTCTGAGGATTTCAATTTTTCCGGTTTCTTTTTTAACTTTGTGTGTGCGTTTTTGTGTTTCTCCATGTGTGTCCTGCAAGATTTCCAGTTCCAGATAGACAGGCAGGTACTGGGCAATCAATCAGACATAGTGGTAGCTGACAATGACCAGAAAATAATGGTAGTGATAGATGTAGCAGGGCCAGTGCCAAGTGACAGTGACATCAAGAAGAAGGACTATGAGAAACTGGAGAAATACCAGGGCCTGAAGGAGCAACTAAAGAGAATGTGGAAAGTAAAGGCCAAAGTGATTCCAGAGTTGTAGGAGCTGGAAGAGGGGCTCCAACAGATCTCAGGAACAACAACAGAGCTCTCTGTCCAGAAGAGCGCAGTGCAGGGGTGGGTTCCTGCCAGTTCTAACCTCTTCTATAGAAGAGGTTCCACAAATCTACAGTGCTGTTTAGAATCGGTTCCAGCTCCCTCCCCCCATCCATCTGCACATCTTCAAGATGAAGAGTGAGAGGAGGAATTCTGGGAGTTGAAGTCCACAAGTCTTAAAGCTTTCAAGTTTGAACACCCCTGGGGTTTTTTTTCTAAAGGGTTAGGGGTGCAAGGGACTTGTAACTTGACAGTTTTAAGACTTGCATGCTTCGATGCCAGAGTTCCTGAGCCAACATTTTGGTTGCTAAGCAAGAGCGTTGTTAAGTGAAGTTCACCACATTTTACAAGTTGGCCACGCCCACCCAGTCACATGACTGCCAAGCACTTCCCACTTGGTCACATGGTTGGCAGGCCACTCCCACCCAGTCATATGGCTCGCAAGCCACTCCCACAAAGCAGGCCACAACTACAGAAGAGGTTCTAAAAATTTTTGAAACCCACCACTGGCGCAGTGGTAGGAAGAACTAAGATGCACAGGACCCTCAAACTAAATTTAGATTTCATTGAAGATTTGTCAAAGATTGTAGCTCCTCTCTTAGGTAATCTGAGAGTGGCTTCAGGTGTAGTAGGTATGTCAGGAGGAATTGATGAGTAGATACCAGAACGAATATCAGATCCAGAGTGTCACAGGCCATATCACTGCAACATCACAACTGCTGTTATTTCGGGGGCGGAACAATTATAAAGAGAAGCAATCAGACGTTTCAGAATCAAGCCTGGATCATAACCTTCACTTCCAACAAGGCAAGTTAAGTAGGATCTGTTGGGGGCAGGTATGTTGTTCATACACAGAAAGGAAAGCTATAATGCAAGAGATGACCCGATACTGTTTTTTTTTAATATCACTTTGAACTGAACTCGAGAGCAAGCCATTTAACATGTTGCAAGGATTTTCCTAATTATTCTCTGATACCTTGTGTAAGTTTAATTTCTCATAAATATCAATTTACTCACACTCTTTTTTAAAAAAAATAATAATCTATTCATACAACATTCCATAGTTCAATTAATCTGTTCAGCTTCTTCATTTTATGTTATTTCTGTGCAAAATCTACAGGAGCTTATATTGCCTCAGCTGGTCCTGGTTATTTTAAGCTTGTAATATTCAGAGGTTTTTTTTTTTGCAAATCATGCATCATCTACTGAAATCGGTGTGCAACAAAATATTTGAGGAAATTATTTTATGTTTTGCATGAGATGTGTTCTCTCTCCCTTCTTGAGATTCTTGAAAACTCTTCAATACTTAAAATTGGCAAAGATTCTTATTTGCATTTTCCTGAACAACAGTGTAGAGTTACTGTTGTTCTTAGATTTTCATATAGAAAAGATAATCCCTTTAGGATATGGACATGTGTAAAGTGGAACACAAAATTTGAAAGTTAAGAATTTCTTTATTAAATTGTGTTTTTAGAGACAGTGGATTTCCTGAGAAATGTTATCTCTTCATTGGAATTTCAGCTGTTTCTGTTTCGTGTATCTCTAAGATTTCTTTTATTGGTTTTAAACAGTTATAACTAAATTGCATTACAATCTTATTCCTTGTATTTTTAATGTTTAATTCTTAAGCAGAACTTTGCAGGTATGCATGTTTTGATGAGACCATCCAATGTGATTTAATTCAAAAAAGACATTACAAAAATTAGAGGACTGAAAGAATGTAAATTGTTCCTTGCCGAGACCCAGGAAATGTACATGATTAAATGGATATGATGTTCAACTGACAGAAAATTAAGAGATTTGGTACTTATCCTCAAAACCAAATATGGTAGAAAACAAACATGAATTTTCCTTGAAGTTTTAAAGATCTCATAATTCAGAAGTGTCCCAGTAAGTATTTTACCTTGCCAACTGGTTTTTACAGGGAGACAATTAGCAGGGAGAGAGGTCATTAAATGTTTGTCATGATAAAAAAACCAAACTATAATTTACACTTTTGCCAGATCCTGGAATGCAGGCATTGAAGTTTGTGTTCTGCCAACATCACATGCATATAATAATCTTGCTATGGATTCTTGTGCACTTTGCCCCAAGTCTATTAATTGGTATATGAAAATATTGACTTTGTTTGAAATGTTTATATATGTGGCATTTAATTATTTAAACTCCAGAGGGATTCGTAGCAACATTCAAACATGCAAAGAGATACAATAAAATAAATCACAATAAAGGCAGAAGATGCAACTGTATGAGATATAGTAATCAAATCAGAAAATGTCTGGTGGAATAAGGGGTCTTGTGCACTGCTCAAATAATAACATTATTAGCTCAGTTCACACGTCCTTGTTTGGATAGTTATTTAATAATTGCAAACTTTTTATATTTATCCCGTTTTCCAAGATCCCAAGCACAGCAAAAATGTAAGTGATTCAGTCATGGGAGGTGTTCAGTTGTCATATCAATGTAGAAATATGCTCATCCACCAAGTTCATCAAATATGTCATCAAATACACCATGAATGGTAATGGTTGGGTAATTTTTTGCCATGAACGGAAAAGATGAAATTACACAGTATTGGACAGGCAGATATACTGAATAGTCTGAAGCTGTTTGAATCAATACCTGGATTTCAAATTCACGAAATGGAACCAATCAATGTTCACCATCAAGAACACATCCAACAACAGCGTCAAGTATTCTTTTGAGTTAATGCTGTTATGCAACTGAATAATGATATGATGAGGAACACTAAATTCATGGATCTTTGTACTCACAATCTATTTGCAAACATCCTGTTCTGTGCAGATATCCCAACATTCTACATATGCATCAGTGGTGGGTTTCAAAATTTTTTAGAACCTCTTCTGTAGGTGTGGCCTGCTTTGTGGGGGTGGCTTGCCAGCCATGTGATCAGGTGGGAGAGGCTTGCCAGCCATGTGACCGGGTGGGAGTGGCTTGGCAGTCATGTGACTGGGTGGGGGTGGCCAACTTGTAAAATGTGGTGAAACTCACTTAACAATGCTCTTGCTTAGCAATCAAAATATTGGCTCAGAAACTCTGGCATTTGAAGCACGCAAGTCTTAAAGCTGTCAAGTTACAAGACCCTTGCACCCCTAACCCTTAAGAAAAAAAACCCCTCAGGGGTGTTCAAACTTGACAGCTTTAAGACTTGTGGACTTCAACTCCCAGAATTCCTCCTCCAGTCATGTTGGCTCAGGAACTCTTGTATTGAAGTGTGCAAGTCTTAAAGCTGTCAAGTTACAAGACCCTTGCACCCCTAACCCTTTAGAAAAAAAATCCCAGGGGTGTTCAAACTTGACAGCTTTAAGACTTGTGGACTTCAATTCCCAGAATTCTTCCTCTCGCTCTTCATCTTGATAATGTGTGGACGGGCGGGGGGAGGGAGCTGGAACTGGTTCTAAACGGCACTGTAGATTTGTGGAACCTCTTCTATAGAAGAGGTTAGAACTGGCAGGGACCCACCCCTGATATGCATTAATAAGAGATGGGAAACAAGGAAGATTGGGGAAGGAGTAGAGGAGTACTATGGAATTGTTGAAGCCAATGTTCTGGACTGAGTTCTGAACCATTTCTCCACAAAGTGGTAACCTTTACTATCTGAGATTGAATTTCCATCACATAAAGCAGGTAGAATTTTTTAAATCATTGAAAACATGTGATGGACATATCTTTCTATCATTCAAAGATATCTGCAGAGAGAGAAGACTGTTGAAAGTTAATGACGATTGGAAACACATTATGGAAGATGCTGAAAAAAACAAAAAATTCTCAGAACCATAAGAGATTTGTTTGCCATTTTGCTAACAAATACTGAAATCGACAATCCATAGCAATTATGGAAGATTTTTGAGAATAAAATATCTGAAGATTTCCTTCAAATTGAAAGGACTATCAATGATCCGAATATCATGATCAATGAGAGACATCATGAACAATATATTTTCATGGCACACTTGGGAACTTGGCCCAAACCCTTAAAGAATATAATTTGCTGACATCAACAGATGAATAGCAGAGATTTGTACTACAGAACGAGTCCCTATTGAATAATGCCCAAAAAGCAGTATATGACTATGTATCTAAATGCTTGCAAAATAATCTTTTTTAGTAATTTCACTGATGGGCCAAGAGGAAAAGGAAAGATGTTGCTATTGCGGTAGCATCAATTGATATTATAGCAACATTCACACCTGGTACAATAGCACATTCAGAATTCAAGATACACCTCAAAGTGAATGAACATGCTATTTGAAGCAATGTAACACTGATGAAAACTCCAATAATGCATATTTGTTTCATCATGCCAGGATTATAATCTGGAATGAGAGCCCTATGATTAGGAGACAGAGTTTTGATATTAATTAGGTGTCATCTTACAAAACGAAAGTTGGAATCATTGATTGGGATCATTACTTGGAACCGTGACATTAGGCTTTTGGGGAAATTTTAACCATTTGCTGTGGCGATCTCCATCAGGTTCTACCATTTGTGAAAAGAGGAAATGATATTGTTATGAAGAATTATTGCATCAAAAAAGATTATATTTATGGAGAAGCTTTGTCAAGTTTCAGTTGAAAAGAAATATGTGACTGAATGAGAAGTAAGATGTTCTGAGTTCTTACCAGATGCTGGAGAAACAAGGTTCAGAAAAATGAAAATGATGAAATGGAATGACTTAAGATATGGAAAGATTTATTGATTCCATCTATCTAACTCTAAGAACTTGGAATACTGCATTCAGTTCTCGTCGCCACAATGTAGAAAAGATGTGGAGACTCTGGAAAGAGTGCAGAGAAGAGCAACAAAGATGATTAAGGGACTGGAGACTAAAACATATGAGGAACTGGGTATGTTTATTTTAAGAGAAAGAAGGACTAGGGGAGACATGATAGCAGTTTTCCAATATCTCAGGGGTTGCCACAAAGAAGAGGGAGTCAAGCTATTCTCCAAAGCACCTGAGGGTAGAACAAGAAGCAATGGGTGGAAACTAATCAAGAAGAGAAGCAATTTAGAACTGAGGAGAAATTTCCTGACAGAACAATTAATCAGTGGAACAGCTTGCCTCCAGAAGTTGTGAATGCCCCAACACTGGAAGTCTTTAAGAAGATGCTGGATAGCCATCTGTCTGAAACGGTATAGGGTTTCCTGGCTAGGCAGGGGGTTGGACTAGAAGACCTCCAAGGTCCCTTCCAACTCTGCTATTATATTGTATTGTAAATCCTGCAGAACTGTTCTCAAAGAACTCTATCTTGGTTCCTCTGAATAAAATGATAAAAATTAATTCCACATGCATCAGATGCTTTCCTGGAATTATGAAAGAATCCTGTTCCTTCAATGGCATCAATGAAGGAGCCAACAAAAGCCACAGACAGTACAAAACTCTGTCCACGAGTAATCAGTAAGCAGTTATTAATTTATCTTTTATAGATTTATAATTTTGTCTCAAATGTTTATTGATTTCTTGTTAATAAATAACATTTGAGACAAAATGACAACAAATTCTATAAAAGAACTTGACTAAAACCCATGAATAAAATCCAAAAGAAGCAGAGATGGGTTCCTACCAGTTCGCACCTATTCGGTAGAACCGGTTTGTCAAATCTCCCGAACTGGTTAGAAGAGGTTCCACCGGTGGACCCGGAAAGCAGGCCACACCTACAGAAGAGGTTCCAAAATTTTTTGAAACCCACCACTGCTAAAGGGTTAGAGGTGCAAGGATCTTGTAACTTGACTGCTTTAAGACTTGCATGCTTCAATGCCGGAGATCCTGAGCCAACGTGACTGGAGGGGGAATTCTGGGAGTTGAAGTCCACAAGTCTTAAAGCTGTCAAGTTTGAACCCCCCTGGGTTTTTTTCCTAAAGGGTTAGGGGTGCAAGGATCTTGTAACTTGACAGCTTTAAGACTTGCATGCTTCAATGCCAGAGTTTCTGAATAGCTACTTGGACTGACCTAAGTACTAATTCATAATTTCATATCTGGTCACATGGGCGGCAAGCCACTCCCATCCAGTCACATGGGCAGCAAGCCCCTCCCACAAAGGAGGCCACACCCACAGAGTAGGTTCGAACAATTTTTGAAACCCACCACTGAAAAGAAGCCATCTAGGTCTAGATTGTAAGCAAGGTAGTATCTAAACTTAAATAAAAAGTGACAACCTTTAAAATGACAAAAATGTGACAACATCTAAAATGTACAAAGAGCGATAGGATCTATATGGGATATTCAGGGAGAGAAGGAACATACTGTATGCACAAAAGGGTGGCTCTTGGTATTATAAAGTGTAGTGGCAGTTGGCATTAATTGAAAAAAGGTAAATAAGGGCACACACTATTATGTTGATGGGGCAAATCTCAAACAATTATCGCTAAGGACCCTTCAGCTAATATTTGTGATATTGCAAATGTTTAAACCAAGTGAGCAGGCAAACTGACAAAAATGCAAAATAAATTGGACATGAAATCAAAGCTTGACTACATTTTAGGTTTGATTAATTCAGGGATCAGCAAACACATGCTTGGACATTCTGCCCATAAGCGGTCTTGTCTCTTGTTCTTAAAGCTTTAGCCACTGCTAACTTTCCTTCCTGCTGCAACCCAAGAGTTTTAGTGAATTAGCAGTGAGGAATCTTAGTAATTAGACAGGGCTTTTGTTTAAATGAAAGTATTTTAGTTTAACTGGATTGTAGATTGGATTGTGAGATTATTATTTTTTTCAGCCTCTGAATGAAAGCCTAATACCGTTTTATTAGCCCAGCAGCTGATTTGAGTTTCGCTTCATTTTATACTCTATCTTACTGTATAAGTAGCATTTATTTCTTCTTTCAACTCTCTTGGATGTTTTTTTTCCTGTTTTATATCCCATTGAATTCTCTGTGAAACTGCACTAGTTTACAATAATTTTATTACTTTATTAATTAAACGTCCTCCAACAAGCTAACTATGGCATTTCTTATCATCAAGGGTTTCATTAGTTTTTAATGGTGTGAGACAAAATTACCATTTACCCGCATGCAATTTAAGAAGCATCATTAACGCAGAAAAAAGCACCAGGTGGGATTTTCTAACAGTCATTTTTGTTTTTATTTAAAAAGGAATTAGTGGGAATTACTGGGTTTTTCAGATGTTGATTTTATATAATTATTTTTGATGTCCTATTGTTAAATTTCACTTTAATAATTTTGACACACTTGAGCGTAGTCTTTCTCTGTCTCTCTCTTACGCATGTGCACGCGCGCACGCACAATATCTTCCTTCGGGCAACAATGAATATGCTTGCGTGATAAATGCATGTAACCAGGTTTAGGAATAGTGACTTTAGTCAGCCCTTTGAGTGAATTGCTTAATCAGCAAAAACCAAGAGTAATCTTCACGGTCAGTAAAACAGGGTGTGTGCAGAGGGAAGGATGGCTGGCTTAGGAGCGAAGCAGCCAGCCAACTTGGGCAATGGAGAAGCAGGACATGAGAATAATGTCAATGTACTACAGAGCTTGAAGTCTTGGATTAACCGCCTCCTGCCGATTACCTCTCTCAGACCAATTAGATCGCACAGGTTAGGTCTCCTCCGGATTCCATCTGCCAGCCAATGTCGGCTGGCGACTCCCCGGGGGAGAGCCTTCTCTGTTGCAGCTCCGGCCCTCTGGAACGAGCTCCCTGTTGAGATCCAGATCCTTACTACCCTCCCGGCCTTCCGCAAAGCCACCAAGCCCTGGCTGTTCCAGCAGGCTGGGGGGAGCTGAGAAGCATCTACCTCCATAGAAATTGTGAATGTTGGTTTTGTTTTTAATATGTTGTCTTTGTCTCGTTTTCCCCTCTTTCCCTTGTCTTTTGTGAGCCGCCCGGAGTCCTCCGGGAGTGGGCGGCATACAAGACAAATAAATAAATAAATAAATAAATAAATAAATAAATAAATAAATAAATAAATAAATAAAGACTGGGAAGAGCTACATTCAAGTTCACCTGCAGCCATGAATTGGAAGAATTCAAGTCAGTTGCAATCCTTTCATCCAACCTACTTCACAAGACAATGGGGATAAAATTGAAGGGAGAGATACTTTATAGGAAGAGTGGCTTAGATGAAAGAAAGGATATCAGTCTCTTTCTACCAAAGGAACTCCATTGCTTGCTGGCAAATAACTTCCGTGTCGCAAGTTATTCTTACGACAATCATTCTCTTGTCTTGACAGCTTGTGCAGTAACAGTAACAGAGTTGGAAGGGACCTTGGAAGTCATCTAGTCCAACAAGAGGTGGGCTGCTCCTGGTTCAACCCGGATTGGGTGAACCAGTAGTAGAAGTGGCGGGAGGCTCCGCCCACCTGCCCGGACGCTTCTGTGCATGTGCAGAAGCTTCTGTGCACGTGCGTGCCTATGTTTTCCACAGCAGGGAGCTGTGGCGAGGCTCTGCACGGCCGGCGATGACTCCAGAGCCCTTCCACAGGGGGGGGGCATGGTTCCCCTCACATTCCTCATCTTCCCGGATGGGCTCTGGAGTCATCGTCAGCCACGCAGAGCCATGCCGTGGAAAACATAGGCACGTGCACACAACCCGCACAATTACAGCCTCGGAGACTTTCCAAGGGAAGCCAGAGGCAGCGGGGCAGCCGGGTCCCTCACCCTCAGAGGGAAGAAAGGCCAGTTGGGAGAAGTCCTTTGGCCTTATCATTGAGAGCCACTTCACATGATCAGTTGCGTTACCAGGGTGCAGGCCTGCAAGGTCTCCAGCCATTGACTTCTAGTTGGAAGGCAGTCTTGGGAATGGTGGAAGGTGCTGCTCTCAGGACATGTCCATACCAGTGGAGCCGGCCTTTTCTCATCTTCTCTATAATTGGTGCCAGACCAAAATGTTGTCAAATGGTGTCATTTGTGATGTGGTCAAGGAGGGAAATGCCTGATACCCAACAGAGCATTTGCATTTCCATGGCATGGAGATAGTTTTCGGTCTTTTTTGTTGCTGCCCAGAATTCAGGGCCATACAGTGCAAAAGGATGGATGGTGGTCTTGTTATCTTGTATAATTGCTAATATGGTTGTCTTGCGTGGCTGCTAATATGCTCCTATCAAAAATCAGGAAATAAGGTTATGGTTCCCACCTTCACTGGGAAGGTATGCAAGATGAGGTATAATTGAGATCAACTTCACAGGGGCGCCATTAGTTTGAAGTCATGACAATATTTTATGGGGTACTTTCCCCCCATCCCTCCTCTTCACCCCTCATCAATTCAAGTAATATTACAGCAGGGAAATTTCACATATTTAGAAATCTGTGATTGGAACAGAATCATATCTCCTCTCTATCTGCTTACCACATACAATAAATTTTGAGAAACATTTTAAAAATCTCTTAAGCAGTTGTCCTGAAAGAGCAGCTGTACTACTGCAAATAAAACTGTAGAATGCCTGCTCCCTTCTTGCTTAGGTTGGCCAAATGTTCATGATGGATTGGCAGGTTCAAGGGTACTGTCCTTCCTTCTCTGGCTCTTTATCTTTAAAATGGATTAGAGGAATAGGCTTCCATTAGATCATCTTCTTGAGGGTTGCCCTCCATTAAATGGAATATATATGTAAGGCTCTATTGTCCTCTTTCAAAATTCTTTTGAAGTTTGACTGTCATAAAGTTATGTCATAATGGACTACAGTGCAGTGGTGGGTTTCAAAAAGTGTTCGAACCTACTCTGTGGGTGTGGCCTCCTTTGTGGGAGTGGCTTGCCGCCCACGTGACCGGATGGGAGTGGCTTGCCGCCCATGTGACCGGATATGAAGATGCCGACGACACTTGTCAGAACCACCTTAAATTACCTCACACACAGCACTGGCATGCATAAGAATAGGATGTCAACTTGTTTTTTAAAAGGCATCTTTGGTTTGCGTTAAAACAACTTCAACACACGCAATGTTCTGATTGCACCACAAACGCAGTAGTCATCCTTACCTTTCACAGAGGCACTGAGTTTTTATAAATATGAGCATGATAGTGTGGAATAATCATATCCAAGGACCAGTGGTGGGTTTCAAAACATTTTTGGAACCTCTTCTGTAGGTGTGGCCTGCTTTCCGGGTCCACTGGTGGAACCTCTTCTAACCGGTTCGGTAGATTTTACGAACCGGTTCTACCGAATAGGTGTGAACTGGTAGGAACCCACCTCTGCTACAGTGGAAGAAACAGACATGTTTAAATTGTTGCTTGGGTCCAATTTGACCCTAACTTCCACATCTAGGTTGGATCATTATTAAATGGTGCATATGGACCTGCAAGAGATGCATACATATCGCTACATTTAGATTTTAGGTTCAAAAATGTTAAAGTAGACCGAGGGGCAACAGGGTAATATCACACGGTTTTTAGAATATTTGGATATTTGCTAGAAGAGAGACCTCAGGAATGTTAGATGAAATTTGTGATAAAACCCCCCTATTTTGAATATATGAAATGACTTTTAATGAGCCTCCATTTGGAGTCAAGCATGCCTCCTGATTTGCATAGCTTAAAGAGATCTGTCAGCCAGGGAGGGCTGCCTTGGCTGAGCCACTTGTTCAGTCATGACAAACACCCGGGGATGACAGTTGCTTGAAACATGCACTTTTAAAGCTGCTGTAAAGGTTTGATCCGAAGCCCGTGTCAATATACTTCTGTTCCATGCAGAAATCAAGACGAAAGCATGGTTATAGTAAATATTTACCTTAAATTGAATGAGAACAATTAAATCAATGGCAGCTTAATTGCTATGGTCTCTTCAATTATAATAAGTGTTGACTAATTGCTGACTCGGTTTATTTACATGTTAATAAATGCCTGCGTTTGGGCTACCCCTTTGTTAATGTTCTGTTTTACCATTCTTTGTGGATTTCACAAACCCTTTGTCTCCTAATTCTGTGGAAAATGTAATCAGAGACATGCTGAATGGTCGCGAGTCCTGGTTCCATTGTTTCACAGCCAATGTATGTAAAACAACTTTTTATTTTTTAACTTTTCTTCCACAGTCAAAATAAAAAATAAAATAAAATTATGTCCGACTTTAAAAAAGAGGCTTCTTGACACAGAGATTAATGTTTTAATGTTTTTATTGGAATTCACTGTTATTTGAAAAAGAGTATTAATTGTAATAATAAGCAAGCAAATTAATACACTGAATTATTTATCTCCAAACTGAGTCATTCTAAAGATCAGAGAATAATCTTAGTGTAGTACAACCTACACAATTGGACTGAAATCAATACAATTGTAAGCATGGCTTTCTGCCTATGATTCTTCTCTGTGATGGCCACCTTCTCCTCCCAACAAAAAGAAACTACAGTGATGACTACTGAAACCTTTTCGGAGAACAAAACCATTTTTGTTTTGTGACACTGTGTAGTTAAGAGAAACAAAGGGCTTTTTTTTTTTTTTTGTGGATGGTGGGATTAGGCCCAAAATGAGCAATCCAAAATCATATTTTTGCTATATTTTGCTGTGAGACAAATTTGGCAGAAATATACCCTGCCAGATTTCCCTTTCAGTCACTTTGGTAGTAATTGCTTGGAAGGAACTCTGACAGAAGGTTAACACAAGAACAAAGCTGTGAAGTTGGTTTCCTACAAGTTTACTCTACGGGTGTGTAGAGTTGGCTTGGTATCATTTTGGATGTGTCAAAATTTCTGTCTTCAGCTATAATTGATAAACTCTGCCATGGGAGAGCTTATCTTAAGACTTAGATTTCATTACTAAATCTATAAGAAGGCTGTGTTTTTCTTCCTTTGTGGAGCTTAGCGAAGTTGCTATGTGCTTAGTGATTAAAATACATTTGAGTAAAAGTTCATAACTGCATGTTAGACGGTTTTTGAATTGTAGCTTTATAAACAAGAATAGCAACCATTTCCAATATTTTGTAATAACAAAAGAAATACAACTAATTCCTGTAAATGTTTTTGGGATATAATAGGTTCGCTGAATTCATACAACTTAGTGGTAAGTAAGTATGATGAGAAACTAAGAAAAACAAATGCAATATTTTTGTCCCAGATATGAATATAGTTATTTTTCTGTATTTTAGAAATAGCGGTTTGGTGTTTCCCAGCTATACTTCTATATATAAGTGACTCACCCTCTTCAACAATGTCTGGGTTTTTTTTGTTTTTTTTTACAAATTGAAGTTATTTTCTGTCTGAAGCTGAAGATAAATCTTTCAATTCTTTTGTTTGTCTATTTTCATCTCAGCTATACTTTGCCTATTCATTTTTCTTCGCTTGGCATTTCTTTCACCATTAATTTTTTCTGTCCACTGAGTAAAAATCAAGCACACTATATAGTCATTGCGGTCCCAGAATTTGTATTCTCTGTAATGTCTTGCCAAATCTGAGGTTGATTCCTTCTTCATTTAATAGAAGGTTTTAGTTATTACTTCTAGAATGTACGGGGAGATCACATTTCAAATTACAACACAATCACACAATCCTTTTTTTGTAGAATGATATAAGCAGATGGCCATGTGGTTCATATGTCTATGAAACTATCAATTATTGACTGGATCACATTTGCGTTGAATTGAACAATTTACAACTCTCTTTCTCTTCCTGGAAATATTGAAATCTTTAGAAATAATAGTTCACTTCTTTTGATAGAACTGTTGTACTGTACTGCCCAGCCCAATTTGGCTCCAACAGTGACAGGCGGCTTTTCAATATAATGGCAATACAAACACTCCCAAGTCCAGTTTTAGGGATACGAAGAACAATAATTTTAATTCTATTCTGGCAAGGGAAGGGGCATTTGTAGGGGGAGACACGAAAGTTAATGTGGCAAAAACGATGTGAGAATACAAATTCTGTGACCACAATGACTGTATAGTGTGTTTGATTTTTACTCAGTGGACAGAAAAATTAATGGTGAAAGATATGCCAAGAGAAGAAAAATGAATAGGCGAAGTATAGCTGAGATGAAAATAGACAAAATAAAAGAGTTGAAAGTATTACAGTATATGCATCCACATCTTAGGCACACAAGAGAGCATAATGCTTATATAGTCCAGGGATGTGCAGTTACTAGAGGCAAGGGAGACGTGACCTCACCAGTCATGAGGAAAAGAAAAAGAATTTTAAAGAATTTTTAAAAAAATAATTAAAGCCAAGGTAGTTGCTGCCAGATTCACAGTGGCTTGGAACAGTGCTTTGTGTTAACCATAGGAGGAGGCCAGAGAACTAGGGGCCTCTTTTGCATAAGGAATTTTTCGCCTTTTAAGAGTTAAGCAAGGGTTAACAAGCAAAAAATTCCTTATGCAAATGAGGCACGTATTCTCTCACCTCCTGTAGGCAAAAGTATTGGCTGCAGTCTCGGAGCATCGAGACCGCCTGTCCGTATCATCGCGACGTTGGCTCCTCCAGAATTGTCTGTATTCTGAGAGTCCTTCAATAGGCAGATTATTTACAAAAGAGTGCACGTGGCAATCTTAGCGAAAACCAACCTTATAAATCTACTGCAAACATGAGTTAGAGCTGGACATTAATATGTATTTATTTTATTCATGCTCTGTTCTTATTCCTATCCAAGGAATATGAACTTCAGTGATGTCTATAGTCTGCACAGCAGAAAAAAAATTGTATCACATGAACAATACCCATTTTGCCAGGTACTTGATTCTCCTCAAAATTCCTTCTCAGTTTTCTCTCTATCTTCATAAATCATAAAGATGCTGCTCTCTCCATTAGCCTGTTAATTGTGTTCAAAATGACTTCACTTAATGTTTAAAACATAACTAAGTCAAAGCAAATTAAACTTAACATAACTGACTGTCAGATCTAAGAAATATGGTTTCACATTCACATCCAGCCATTCAATTTTTGGATGCACCCTGGAGAATATCTAACTGATAGCCTCTTGACTTCTAACCTGCATTAGTAGAGTTATTGAACAAGCAGACTGAATGTGGCAAGTTTTACTTTGCTTAGAAAGGGAAAAATAGGTGCACTTTGCAGTTTAAATTTACATGTTAATATATATCCTTGTCTACATTATAATTTTTAAGAGATTAGCTGGATATTTTCCTTCAGCTGGCTGATAATTACTTTTCCTGATTTGTTCCATTTTCCCCTTCAACTCTGCTTTCTCTACAACTAAGTCTGGTCTATTTTTCATTTTCTTCGGGTTTCTCTCTGAGGAGAAACAACAAATTCTACAACAATTTCAGAATTGTCTCTATATATTCATAGAGAGCTGTCTGCTCTGGAGAGTGGGGGACTGTCTGTTTTTGACTAGGTTCTGTTTTATTAGATCCCTCAGCAGATTTGTTACTAAACTAATTTTTTTCATAAAATTGTGAATTGTGATGAAGCTCCTCTGTTCTCCAGCCTTTTTGGATTCCCGCTAAACCTGCTGGAGACCACTGTTGTACATTGTCCTTGTGAGAACCAACTGTATGGAGCACTTGTGGGCACTCCCAAGTCCTCTTCTTGTCCAGAGAGAAATTACGACGGGCCAGTCCACTTTTCAACTCTTCATTCCTCTGCGGTTAAAGTTAAACTTCTTCAGTTCATTATTTCTTCCCTGGAAGTCTATCCTTCCCTGAGGAAAATATTTTGGGGAAGAACAAACAGAAAAAGGTTGATTAGAACTTTGATTTTGAAAAGTTAAAAAAGGACTAAGAGTACAGATGGATTTGAATTAAGATTTTGGAATTAATTATAAGAATCCTTTCCATAGGAAAATACTTTTATTTTGAATTCTCTTTTAAAAAAAACATGAGAGGATGAGATGTTGACGGTTGAATGCTAGAGTTAATCAGTAGGAACTAAAGGTTACAGTTAAAGGGGAGAAACACTTAAATTTGACTTTCTAACACAGAATGAAGCAAAATATTTTAACATCAGTCATAGTGAAGGTTTTTTTTAACAATGGACCTAGAAGTGAATGTTGAGTGCCTGCTTTTATAGCTAGACTGTTTAAGTTTTACAAGAATTGGTTTTATCTGGGGGAAAAGGAGATGACGTCTCAACGACATGACGTGCGATCTCAGAGCTCCGAGATCGCAGTCGACACTTTTGCCGCTGGACGGTCCATCTGGACCTAAACCATCTCGAAGAGACAGTGACAGGGAAGAGTCGATCTTGCTGATCTCAGGGACATCGCAAAGTCCCTGATTGATCCAAAAGAATCTCTTCTACCCGGTGACAAAAAGCACAGCCTCAAGCTGCTGAAGTCGGGACAGCTCCGCAACGGGAGGAAAAGCGGAAAGGGAAAGTGTGTCCATCTGGTGAGGAAATCTTATTTTTATAAAAGGTTGCCCAAAAAAGATTGAAGTTAAATTAAACTGGTAAAGAAAAGGTAATAAAGCATGGTGAAACTAAACATTATTGGACAGTGTGTTATCTTTTTTTATTTAATTTTTTTCTATCGATGGAAGTTTTGTGAACATCTTTTACTTTTTAAAGTGAAAGTTTTGGATTTTCTTCTTCTATTTCTTTTTTTATCTATGGATTAAATCTTTTCCTTAACTTCTACAATACTGGCTGGGATGGATTTTTTCTTTTTATTTGGTTTCATTTAAGAACTTCGTTTCTTCTAAGCCTGAAACATAAAGAAGATTTAAAAGGTATATAAAGAGGGTACTAACCTTAGAGGGAAAAGAAGTTACACTGCCACTTGGAGGTTGGAGGTTGAGACCTGTAAACATTGCTTTTTCTTTTTTCCCTTTGATCATTTTGACTTTGCACTTCAAAGGCTTCAGCTTGTTTATAGAGAAGAGCATGGGTTGTTTACGCAGGTGCTCTCTGGATGCTTGTTGCTAGCTGGAAAGAAGTGAAAACTAAGATTTGTTTTTAAACTAGAGTGGCAGTGTTTATTAATTGGAAGGATGACACGACTTCAATAAGAAACCATAACATTACAACAGATTATGTCTGGAATTCAAAAATTATTAGAAACAACAGAGAGAATGGAGAAGAGATTGGAAAATATTGAAAATATAAATTTTAATATGGTAAAACCTGATGGAAAAATGGAAGATACTCAGCAAATAGAAGATATTCAGCAAATGGAAAAAGTGGAGGCTGGAGTCCTAAAAACCCAGGGGAAAAATGAACAAAGAGGCAAGATAGCCGTGGATATTGACAGTGAACTGAGTGCGGTTGGAAATGGAAAGAGTGGAACAAGGAAAGGGAAGATAGATGGAAAGGTGCTTTACTACAGATTTCAAGGTATAGAAGAAGAAAAAAGAGAAGAAGGGATGGACTTAAGGAGAGAAATTTTGATAAAAATACTACTAATAACCAAAGATAAACTGATTAAGGAAGCTGATGGAGGGTTTCGAGATTTTACAAGATATGTAATAAGCAACAAGTTGTGAAGAGAAGTCCAAACAAATTTGATTAAGGAAATAACCAGAAGACTAATTCCACAAATGGCAAAAGAAATAGGACCACACTATTACTGGAAAGACACAGGTTGAGATATGAAAATAAATTTATTTATTATTTATTTTATTAAATATATTTATATGCCGTCAAATCCTGAAGGACTCCGGGCGGCTTACAAAAAATAAGAAAAATAAAACACATAACGAGAAAAGAAACAGTTTAAAAACAGCAACACCCTCATACATTCATTCTAATCGGGGCTGGACCTCAACAGTGAGGTCAACAGCCCCAGGCCTGCCGGAACAGCCAAGTTTTTACAGCTTTCCTGAAGGCCATGAGAGTGGGTATGGTCCGGATCTCCTGGGGTAGCTGGTTCCAGATAATCGAAGCAGCCACAGAGAAGGCTCTCCTCCGAGGGCCCGCCAGCTGACACTGTCTGGCTGACGGCATCTGAAGGAGGCCCAATCTGTGGGATCTTACTGGCTGCTGGGAGGTATGTGGCAGCAGGCAGTCTCGAAGGTACTCTGGCCCTAAGCCATGTAGGGCAAATAATAAAACACTAGTTAAATTTAGTTAAAATTAGAGCATTATGTTAAAAATGTAGTGATAATGATAAAGTTAGATAAATAATTGATAATTATAACTGTATATATATGTATTGGTTTGATAAGAGGAAATTTGATAAAAAATTTAAATGGTGAAAAAAAGGGAAAAAGTAAGTTAAACTTAGTCAAACTATCGTTAAATAAATGACTGATAATGATAATAATGTAATAATTTGTATTGACAAGATAAAAGGGAAATTGGATATAAATTGTAAACAATGATTAAGAAAAGAGGTCTAATTTTTTTATTAAACATAATTAATTTTTATTTTGAATGTACTATAAAGGTATAATGTGGTTGGATGATATTGAAAATAGGTAAGGGAATGCCACTATGTGGTTTTGTTTAAAATTTTGGAATGTTTGTTATAAAGGGACGTTAAAACAACTATAGTCATATGAAGGATGAGGTATGATGATAGCAATATATATAAATATATGTGATGTAAAATATATAATTTGATATGAATCAGAGGTGATGACTGTGGAAGTGATGCACGAAAGTTCTTTGTAACCAGTTGAAACACTTTCTACAATTTGTAATTGAAGATGATTTTGTTATATATGAATTGGTTTTATCTGAGAAAAATTAGACTGAACCAAAAGTGGATTTAAAATGACAAGTTATAAGAATGATATGAAAAAACATGCTACAATGAACATCAAAAGAAACCAGCTGACTATATCTATCTAGCAGTGGTGGGTTTAAAAATTTTTTAGAACCTCTTCTGTAGGTGTGGCCTGCTTTGTGGGAATGGCTTGGCAGCTATTTGACCGAGTGGGAGTGGCTTGCCAGCCATGTGACTGGGTGGCAGTGGCCAACTTGTAAAATGTGGTGAAACTCACTTAACAACGTTCTTGCTTAGCAACCAAAATGTTGGCTCAGAAACTCTGGCATTTGAAGCACGCGAGTCTTAAAGCTGTCAAATTACAAGACCCTTGCACCCCTAACCCTTTAGAAAAAAAACCCAGGGGTGTTCAAACTTGACAGCTTTAAGACGTGTGGACTTCAACTCCCAGAATTCCTCCTCCAGTCATGTTGGCTCAGGAACTCTGGCACTGAAGTGTGCAAGTCTTAAAGCTGTCAAGTTACAAGACCCTTGAACCCCTAACCCTTTAGAAAAAAAAACCCAGGGATGTTCAAACCTGACAGCTTTAAGACTTAATGGTTTAGATAGGACTCTTGGAGATGGGCGGGGCGATTAGTGAGCCAGCCAATCAGTGAGCAGTGGGCAGGGCAAGTGTGGTGCGGATAGGCGGGGGGAGGGAGTTGGAACCGGTTCTAAATGGCACGGTAGATATGTGGAACCTCTTCTATAGAAGAGGTTAGAACTGGCAGGAACCCACCCCTGCCGTCTAGACTATATCATCAAATAAATAAAAGTCAAATAGCCACTTAATCATTTACTGGTGGCCTCATCCAGAGTTTACCTAGAACAGCCATTTGCTTTTCAGAGAGAGCTTTTAAAGTTGCACAGTTCACTTGAACATTTTTATGGTTTAAAGCAACTATTGAAATGGAAACAAATTTTGCATTTTCTAAATGGGCAGATAATTATTCCATGATGAACCAAGCATATACTGAAGCAGTAATGGCCTCTGTCTTAAATGCAGGCGGAACTGAACTTCTGGCCATATCAATTTCTAATTAATTTGAATGTGCAAGCCATGGAAGAGAAGCTCTGATTATGTATTAGAACCTGAGATGTGAAAATATGTTCAGACACACATTCTGGTTTGCAGAAAAATTTTGATTTTCTGCACAGAGATCTATTAGCGTCAAGATGAAGATCAATTATATTTTTCCTCTCTATGTATTCAAGTTCAAAGGGGGAAAATAGAAATGTTTATTCGAGCACAGATATTAGGATTGCTTTACCCATTACCTTTATATTTATACTGATTCCAATAATGTAATCTTATACATATTTAGTCATAGGTGAGACCAATTAAGTTCAATGAAACTCATTCTCTAGTATGAGAAGATTACAGAAATGAATGCATACCCATTAAACCTTTAGTAATATTCTCCCTCCCCCATATAATTTTAAAATATCTGAAATCTTGCAATATTCCCCAATATTACATTTTGAGATATCAGAGATCTTATGAGACACGGAACAAGAGGACCAAAAGTTTGTGATATCTCCTGCCAAGCTCTAATGAGATGCTGCTGATATTTCTCGTAAATAATAATTTATTGTTTTTGCAGTAGTCATTATTCAAGATATAACAATGATGGCAAAGCAGTGAGAAAGTTGCCATTGTCTAGTATATTATAACCTAATATACACCTAACAGCAAGCCTACATTTGCTCTTACTAAACATCCGGTGGTGGGATTCAGCCAGTTCGCACCTATTCAGGAGAACTGGTTGTTAACTTTCTAAGCAGTTCGGAGAACTGGCTGTTGAAAGAAATCTCATTTTGTTTTTTTTCCACTTTACAGGGCTAATCCTGTAAGGAAGGCAGGAAGGAAACATTCTGGTGTTGTTTCCAGCCTAATCTTTATTGCCTTGCTTACAGAAACTGCCTCTCTTGTTAACCCTTATTGCATTATAACAGCTAAGGCGAAGTGCCCATTGATGTGAGTGACGTTGAGTTGACCATGCCCACCCAGTCACATGACCACCGAGCCACGCCAACCATGGTCATTAGGGAAGAGAACTGGTTGTTAAATTATTTGAATCCCACCACTGTAAACATCTGAACTGGAATCTCAGGTTTCCCCCGCGCCCCAGAAACATGGAAGTTTTATATTCTTAATGCAGAACAGAAAAAGAAGAAAAAAAATAAATAAATGGAAGGAGTTTGTAATATAAATAAAGTTACTGGGCCATTTGCAGTTTACATCTTCATTGCAAAGATCTCAGAATGCTAAACTGCAGTTCTAGTGTGGGATTTACTGTTTGCACTATACCCATAGAAGTATTCTGTGCTTTTTATTATCTGCATTTCCATTCAATTTGATAAAAATTGGCCTTGATCTCCTTCTCCCCCAACCCAATCCTGCAAGAAAAAGCTCATAGAAATTCTCAGTGAGACATAATCCTTACACAGTTGATAGAAAGCAATATGATAACCGGTATGAAAGGGACAGATGGAAAATACTTTCACCCATGCAAAAGACAGGGCTGAGCAGTCTGGCATGTAGAACAGGAAAGAGGAAATGATGAAAAAAAAAGACAGGGTGTTGCTTTTCTTTCTGTATGGACTCTTGAAATATAGCAATTGCTAGAAGGTTAGTTATATCTTCTTTTGTTATGGTTATGTTGTGGCCCAGCAGGAGCCGTTGGAGCTGCCACCAGACTCCAACAGCGAGGGGCCCTATGAGTCGGCTCTGGAGCATGTGGAGGATCCTGGACAGGGTTCTGACTCTGAGCAGGGCGCAGAGAGGTTGGTTGGCCACCAGGAGGCGCCTGAGCCTTGGACCAGTGGGGAGGAGACAAGGGAGTGTGATCCTCACGTCACGCATTGGAGTAGTGGGGAGGAGACAAGGGAGTTGGTCCTGGATGCCCGGCAATGGAGAGCTAATTGGCGTAAAGAACAGTTACGCAGTTACAGGAGATAATTGCACTCAGCTGGTGGTAATTAGGCTCCTCTCAAGACTATAAAAGGAATAATTGTCCACACGCTCGTTGCAGAAGTCAACTTATTTACTAGAGCTGGAGAAGCTTTCGTGGCTAGCTTGGCAGGCTGAATTGCTGCCAAAGTCTAGTCTGTGCTGGATTGCTGCCAAGGCCTGGTATGTGCTGGATTGCTGCCAAGGGCTAGTCTGTGTGTTAATAAATCCTTGAAGTATCTTTGTCTCGGTGTGCTTTGGTGTGTGAAGAGGGGGGGGGGTGGGTCAGAACAGGTTATTTGTTTTCAGCAAATATTTTTTACCCCAGAAGGTCTTGGATTCTTGTGGCCTTGGCTAATCAATTTCAGTCTTGCCAGTTGGGTGAAGCTTGATAGATGAACCTGAATAATGTGTGCTTCCTGAACTTATCTTAGTTATTACTGAAGAGTGTACACGAGTGTCCCAATTTTCATAGTTCAGTCATGTCCCCAGCAAATTCATGGGTTTCCATATTTTCATGAAACTCTGGGAGAAGACATCACAAGGGAACTCTGCCTGGGGTTTTTCAGATCAGGAAAACTTTTGTGGATGGACGGGAGGAAAAGATCAGGCAATAGAGCCTGTGGTACTGAAAAAGAGCACAGAAAAAATATATCTAAAAGACAATAGAATAATCTAAGCCATTTTGGGTGAAATTGAAGGATAGATGTTGGGGTAATGGTTCTTTCACAACACCAGTTTTATCCCCAGATCTCCCGATAGACAAGCTAAGCTTAAAATTAGTGATTTGTCCAAGTTCACCTACTCAGTTAGATTGGTCTGGATTTGTTAAGATGTTTAAAATTTAATAGCTGGAGCGCTGAAAGATTGGACAATGAATAAGAACACACAGTTATAAATAATTGGTTAAAGAGAGCTGGCCACTGTGTGCTTCCCATTGATTTACCTGACAATGCTACTATTTGCGTCTCTTATTTATTGCAAATATATTTATTTATATAAAACCATAAGTTCTTGTCAGCATTTTTGACTCTATTTGGACACCAGTTGTGCAATTCCTTGATAGGATTTGATCTCTTTCGTCCTAATCAGTGGTGGGATTCAAATAATTTAACAACCGGTTCTCTGCCCTAATGACCACCTAGGTAGGTGGAGCTCAGTGGTCATGTGACTGGGTGGGCGTGGCCAACTCAAGGTCACTCAGGTCGATGGACGCTTCGCCTTAGCTGTTACAATGTAATAAGAATTAACGGGAGAGGCAGTTTCTGTAAGCAGGGCAATAAAGATTAGGCTAGAAACAACACTAGAATGTTTCCTTCCTGCCTTCCTTACAGGATTAGCCTTGTAAAGTGAGAAAAAACAAAAGGAGATTTCTTCCAACAACCGGTTCTCCAAACTGCTTAGAAAGTTACCAACTGGTTCTCCTGAATAGGTGTGAACTGGCTTAATCCCACCACTGGTTCTAATCCATCATTCTGATCAGTATCGTTCGACCTCATGAGATTTACTTTCGGCTAAAAATAATTTCTTCACCCATTTGCCAAAGAGTTAAGTTGGTCTAGTGGTTAAGGGTGCTGGGCCAGATTTAGACTTCTAATCCTGCCTTAGACACAGAAGCCAGCTGGGTAAATCTTGGGCCAATCACTTGTTTCATTTGTAGGAAAAAGGCAAATCTCTTCTGAAAATGTTGCCAAGAAAATGGAAGGGACTCATTCAGGCAATCGCCAGGAGTCAAGATTGATTTAAAGTCACAGGCACAGATGCTTAATGGAAAGAGGATGCATTAGAACAGTGGTTCCCAAACTTGGCAACTTTAAGACTTTAAGCTCTGCTGGCTGGAGAACTCTGGGAGTTGAAGTCCACAAGTCTTAAAGTTGCCAAGTTTGGGAACAACTGCATTAGAAGAGCCAAAGATTAGAGATTCACCCATGATAACAATGGGGCATTAAATATATAGGGAGAGGAACATATATATTTCTACCTTGCATCTCTGACAGTCATCTTTTCAGCTGTACTAACTTCAGGATCCATAGAAAGTGGATTCTACTTCCAAGGGGCCATTCCAAGGTCCCTTCCCAAATTGAATTAAGTTCCACTTGAGATGGTGTATCCTGCCATTACATAACGCATCAATCATTAACGCCACCCTCATTTTCCTCTCCCCTCTGGGAGGCTTTGAAAAAAAAATAGATTCTACCTACAGAGCCAAACCAACTATAAAGAAGAGACGAAAGTCAGAACAGCATGTTAACTCTCTCCGGTGAAGGAGGGATGAGTTGAAGACACAGATGGAAAAAGAACACTCCATCAGTCACAGATAAGGAAGGCTGCCTATTCGGATGTGAAGAAGAACAAAGTGTTTATTAAGGTTGTGTTTATTAAGGCCCAGTTGTGCAGACGCACTGCTTTCATTCAAATCTATTTTACCTTGAGGCTCTTTCATGCTGTGGGGAAGAGGAGACGGTTATGGGTCACAACTGCATAGAGGAGCCACAGCAATAGATCTCAGCAACAGAGGGAGGCCTCCTGAGATATGCCAGAAAGAGACATATTGATCGCATGAGATGGGGGGGGAGGGGGAATGGTAAAAGAGGGGGGAAAGCTTTTTCGGTTTAGTCTCAAACACTTATTTGATTCCACGGGGTCACAATATAGGATTGAACATATGCAAGGGAAAAATGCTGAAGCATACCCAAAGATTTGTTTTTCTTGAAATGGCCTGGAGTAAACGTGGAAAATCAGGTGTTACAGGCTTTCAAAAACCATACACCAAGAACAGAGCCCTATATATATATATATATATGAAGAGCCGAGGTGGCGCGGTGGTTAAATGCAGCACTGCAGGCTACTTCAGCTGACTGCAGTTCTGCAGTTCGGCTGTTCAAATCTCACCGGCTCAAGGTTGACTCAGCCTTCCATCCTTCCGAGGTGGGTAAAATGAGGACCCGGATTATTGTTGGGGGCGATATGCTGACTCTGTAAACCGCTTAGAGAGGGTCGAAAGCCCTATGAAGCGGTATATGTCTAACTGCTATTGCTAACTGCTACTGCTATATCCCATAATGACTTCCTTCCCTTTGCTTTGGGCATCCCATTCAGAAAGAAGAGCTCTTAAAGTTAGGGGAAACCAAAACTGAGAAACAAGAAACCCTCAGACGTTTTTTTTCCAAAGAAACTGTGAAAAATTAATTGAAGTTTTCCAAATAACCTTTTGAGATGGTTGGGAATTTCGAGAAGCCATTATGAAGATTTCTGAGGGCTCTTCAGGCCTTGCAGAGAATGTAGAGGCAGCTGAACTATACGACTTCAGTCCTGCCCTGAAAGATAGGTGGATTTTTTAAAAAGCATCTCCATGAGGTATAAATATATATATGGAGCATCTGGACAGGATTGGGGATGGTGTGGGACATCCATAACTGGCCTGTGAATTAATTTAGTAATTTAGTAATTTAATACATTTGTATGCCGCCCAATCCCGTAGGATTGGGCGGCATACAAATACAACCCTCAAGAGAACTTTGGTCAATAGATTCCTTCAAAAGGCTTGATATACACTCTTTCTCTTGCTACTGGGCAAGTCTGTCAAATAAAATGGCTTCCGGCAGCTTGAATTCCTCCAATACTTTAGTTAGGCATCAGAGGAATGATCATATGTCAAGGGTTTTAAACGAAAGTAGCGTAATGAATTCATGTTCATTGCGCTGAAAACCAACATTAGCATCTATCAGCAACTTGAAAGAAACACACCTCTGTTGGAAGAGCCTAGATCTGTAGTATTTGCCTAATCGGATTGACATGGGATGGGTTTGACTCATAGTTTTAATTAGTAGAAGGATTCTGTTAACACAGTTCAGATGCTTCAGGGGGACTTTTCCCTACATAACAAAGCAGGGATGGTCAGTTTTTTTTCCTGCCAAGGAGGAGATTTGTTGGATTGTCATATAGTAGAAATGGCTATATAATAGGAATGCTAAAGCAAGAAGGTGAAGAGGCCAGATTGAAAATAGGTGAAGACAACGCCATTGTTTTTCCCCTCTTTATGATACTTTAGGTTTATTTTTCTGTCGCTCCCTCAGACACTATATTCTCTATCTGCAAAGCAGTAGGTTTCAAGGAAAATACAGAATTCTCTTTTAGTACAAAAGTAGGCAGTAAATTAGGCTAAGTTAGGTTTATACCTGGTCACCCATGAGCCGAGGTGGCGCAGTGGTTAGGGTGCAGTACTGCAGGCCACTTCAGCTGTTATCTGCAGTTCAGCGGTTCTAATCTCACCGGCTCAAGGTTGACCCAGCCTTCCATCCTTCCGAGGTAGGTGAATTGAGGACCCAGACTGTGGGGGCGATATGCTGACTTTGTAAACTGCTTAGAGAGGGCTGAAAGTCCTATGAAGCGGTATATAAGTCTAACTGCTATTGCTATTGGCCAGCAGTGGTTAAATTATTCCTTATTGATGGGATAAAATTGTCCAGGCAGTTGCACAGTTGTCTTGGGAATTCAAATGATTGTTCACACAAATTCAGGGTTCAGCTTACCTTTTGAGAATATCTACAAAACTATCACAAAATATTCTGGATATAGAAAAATTAGTTGCAGATGATCCCTATTTTCAATTGTTAGGAGGGAGACAGAGCTGTTGCTTTAACTATAGTCTCAATCTGGACTAGAACCACTGGCCGGTTTTAGCAATAGCAATAGCAATAGCAGTTAGACTTATATATCGCTTCATAGGGCTTTCAGCCCTCTCTAAGCGGTTTACAGAGTCAGCATATCACCCCCACAGTCTGGGTCCTCATTTCACCCACCTCAGAAGGATGGAAGGCTGAGTCAACCTTGAGCCGGTGAGATTAGAACCGCTGAACTGCAGATAACAGTCAGCTGAAGTGGCCTGCAGTACTGCACCCTAACCACTGCGCCACCTCGGTTTTGAGGGGCTCCACCAATGTTGTGGTTCTAGGTCAGAATTAAGGGAATATGATTAAAGATTAATGCTCCTCTTTCTTTTTGTTAGAAGTTTAGAGTGTCTTCCTTCCTTCTTCTCCTTTATGATTGCTATGTAATCATAATTTAAAAAAAAACCATGCTGTTTACCACATTGAATTTGAAAGACAATGTCTTTAGATAATAGTTCAGTTTATTCCAGGAATAAGCAATAAGTCCTTATCATTCTGATTGAGATGAGGAGACTTGAAACCCATATCCTCTGAAGGGCTCCATCCTGCCTACTACTGGTTTATTTTGAGCCACTTGGAATCCCTTCTATTGGCATTAGTGAAGAATGGAAAGAATTGTCAATAGATTCCCAAACTCCCTCGCTTCAATTTACCCAGTCCCCCTTTCGTCTTTCCTCAGAAAAAAGAAATATGCCATACATTAATACAGTATAGCTGGGAATTTTGTTGGTTTATACAGAATTACCTGAAGTCGTCTGTCTGAAGTGGTTCAAAGTGGCACTCTCTCTAGTCTTGTAAACTTTTATTATAGCTTTTTCTTATTTTTCTCAGTAAGTTGTAAAGACTGAAATCAGCCATGACTGAAACTTCTGACCTGGTTAGGATTCAGTCAAGTGTTATCACTGAGCTTCATACTGCAAGATATGCATAGCAATTATTAATAACACTTCACATTTTAAACTTCATGCATTTATTTAGCATAAAAATGGGACAGCCCTTCTTAAAAACTTTTAACATTTGCTTATCAAAGATGCAAGTGAATTCTCCTAGGACAGTTCTATTACCTAGCCTGCCCAGTGGGCATCTTTAATGGTGAAGGAACTTTATTTTTACTTCATGCAGATAAGATATATATTGGCCTCTGAGAGAGAGAGAGAGAGAGAGAGAGAGAGAGAGAGAGAGAGAGAGAGAGAGAGAGAGAGAGAGAGAGAGAGAGAGAGAGAGAGAGAGAGAGAGAGAAGGAGGGGGGGAGGGAGGGAGGGAGACAATAATTTCTTCCATTTCTTCCTTTCTTTGTGTTCATTAAAAAAAGAAAAAGAAACTGCCTTCAGTCTTAAAGTGTCATTTTGCATTCCACTACAGTAAGCAATAAAATCACTTTGCTCTGCAATGAAAAAGGAACAAGGTGGCAGATGTTGAAGAGGGCAGAAGAGAAAACAAGACCCATTCTCAGCAAATAAGTTATTTATTTTTGCAGCTTTTTTTATATTTTTACATATACATGGTTGCGTGAGTCTGGGCCTTCCTTAAAGCCCATTTTTAGTCACCTAAAATTCATTGGAATAGGTTTTATCCAATAGTGATTTTGTACTAATGGAAACCACTTCTATTTGCATAAGATGAGCGTGCAATGTTCATCAATCCCACTTCCTGAAGATATTTGCTCTAGATCCCCAATAAGCATCTAAACCTCCTTATCATCCGACAGAACCTATGCACTTTACTCAGTGTTCCAAAAATTGCCACGATACTGTTAAGAACCTGTTTTGATTTATGTACAATCAGTATATGACAATAATGGAAATCAAATTTTAGCATGCTAGCATTTTAATCTGAAGTCAGCAACCTAGGAACTACAGTATAGTCACAAATGGTTCCAGGTCCCATTTTTGTGCCCTGTGAACTTTGAGTGGCTATGACTATTGAAAATTGATATCACTGTTCTTGCTTCCATTTAGAGGTAGAGAAACACAAAATCTGTAATGTAAGCCCTAAAATGGGCACATAATTTAAAAATCCGTGGCACGACAAAACCGCGGTCCACTAAAGCGCGCCCGATTAAAGCGCGTCGCTGACGTCATCAGCAGCGCGACAACAATGACCGCGGAGAAAAAAGGGCGCTTTAAGAAGCGCTTTTAAAGCAAGCCGATTCACGTAAAGGTAAGGGTTAGGTTTAGGGTTAGGGTTAGGTTAAGGGTTAGGGTTAGGTTTAGGGTTACGTTAAGCGTTAGGGTTAGGTTTAGGGTTAGGTTAAGGGTTAGCGTTAGGTTTAGCGTTAGGTTAAGGGTTAGGTTAAGGGTTAGGTTTAGGGTTAGGTTTAGGGTTAGGTTAAGGGTTAGGTTTAGGGTTAGGTTTAGGGTTAGGTTTTGGGGGGTTAGGTTTAGTTTTACGCGTTAATTTTAGCTTTACCGCTCACAGCGTGCTTTTTTCATCGCGCTGTGATGACGTCAGGTATGCGGTTTCGTCGAGCGCGCTTTAGACGACCGTGGTTTTGTGGTGGAACCTAAAAATCAGACCCCTCAAAGAATTCCCAATGTAAGTCCAGCCACACCTACAGCTATGATGTGGCTCTATTTTTTAGCCCTCGTATCCCTCAAAAATATAATGGTTGACCTACACAAAAGATTATCCACTCTCTGCTATGAATTATATTGAATTAACATACTAATTAAAATATATTACATACTGACATAAGGCCTATAACCTCTGACAGGTAAATGGCTAAGGAGACAAATGATCAGTGTGTGTTAACATGCTGGTCATTAAAACCTGCATCAGTGGTCTGGCTTTCTGTCCCACTGCTATAAGGAAAGATATGACCCAAGATTGGATGTTCTTTCCGGAGTTTTGAATTTTTTTTTTTTTATTAGAGAAGGTTCATCTTTTGAGGCATCCTTTATATTTTTTCCTAATTTTTATTTCATCGGGTCAAGTAGGAGCTTGTATTTTTGTTGTTGTTCATTTTAACATATTTTATATTGTTATTTAAAATCACAACTGCAATGGGTTTCTTATATCAAGGTGACAAGATATTTTAAAAATGAGAATATTACCGTATATATAGATGGAGGTGGTTCACTGACAAATGCGCGCTTGACAAAAGCGCGCCGACGAAAACGCAGCAAGAAAACTGCGAGTTCAAAATTGTGCCGATGAATGAGCACAGAAGCGCACCGACAACAGCGCTCCGACAGAAGCGTGCTCTAAACCTAACCCTAACCCTAACCCTAACCCTAACCCTAACCCTAAACCTAACCCTAACCCTAACCTTCACCCTGAACCTACCCCTACCCCTACCCCTACCCCTAACCCTAAACCTGAACCTAACCCTGAACCTAACCCTGAACCTAACCCTGAACCTAACCCTAACCCTTACCCTAACCCTTACCTTAACCCTAATTGCGCTTCTGTTGGCGCTCTTTTGTCTCCTTTGTGGGCACGCTGTCGATGTCACAGTTTTATCGCCGCAGTTTTGTCGGTGCGCTGTTGTCGGGCGCGCATTTGTCGGATCATGGATGGAGGTTTGTTGCTTGTGAGCATATTGACTGAAAAAAATGGGAACGGTAGTCCAAATTTGGCTCCTGTATATGGAGCCTATTACTATAGCTCACAATCAGGAAAGTGTGATTTCCACATAGTCTATTAGTAGGCATGTTTCCTGCAAGGGATATGGAGGTTTGATTAGAAAGACTTGGAAACTGATACGGATACCTTCACCTTTATTTATCCTTATTTGCATTATCCTCTTTCTAACTGCAAATTGGTTTAAGGGGGTCACTTATCACATCTGATATAAAAATGTTGAGCTTATTTTTGTTCTGTAAAATTTATGAAAAATCTACGGCCTCCCCCCGCCCCCCGCCCCCCGGGTCAGGGATTTGCATCCCATCATAACTTGACAGGGAACCATAGGTGGTGACTGCGCCTATAGAAGGAGAGCATATGGGATGAGCAGTTTAAGAACCTCTCTGTGGCTGTGTTGAGCACGTTGCTGACACTGTTAAGGAGGAAACGGTGGCATGTGGCTGTTTAGCAATACAGATGGGGGCAAATGAAATATGTATTGCAATGTGCAAATGAAATATAAATTAACTCACACTCAATCTAAGCTTGAGTTATGAAAATATTAAAATTTGTTGGATCCAAGGGAGCTTCTCAGATTTGAGAACTGAAAAATCTGTGACATATAAACTAATTTCAAATTACAGTAGGACTCTTAGCTGTAAATGATCATGTCAAATAGCTAGTAATAAAGCATTAGCACACATCATTATTCATATTATGAATAATTATCATTATTCATGTTGCAGTGTACAAAATGTGCTCTTAACATACATATACATACTCATACACATACCCACGCCATCCATATGGGTGTGTGTGTGTGTGTGTTCTTTTGTCAAAGCACCTGGTATGTCCAAATATGGGAGGGAGCATACTGTTTCCCTTTTCCCTTTCAGCCCCACTCCAGGAGCCTTCCAGGCAGTAATACCATTTTGTGTTGCAATTTTTTCTGCCTGGAAGGCTCCTAGAATGCGGGTGAAAGGCAATATGTAAAAACAGCCCAGGTTCGAATCCCAGTAAGGGTATGGCTAGCTAATGCGGGCTAAATAGCTTGAAATAGATCTATACTAGTCTCCCTTTATTTATTTATCAGCAAAAATGCAACACAAAAGTGGTTTCCTGCCTGGAAGGCTCCTAGGGCGGAACTGAAAGGGAAGCAGTGTGCTCCCTCCCATATTTGGGCATACCAGGTGCTTTGCCATAACACACACACACACACACACACACACACACACACAAACAGAGCACAATTTTAATGAGGTGAGAAATGTGGCCATATAAATTTGATAAATATATAAATTACATAGTATATAAATTATATATCACGTGTAAGCCATCCACTAACAATTAATGAAAACAATAAACATATCAAAACCAGTCATTATTTAAAAAGAACTATATATCTCATGGCACATTTGTCAAGAAAAGCAGGGTGAATTAATGAATTCTTTTTTTTTAGTTTATCATCATCTGAGGTGCAGCTTTGCTGTAATTATACCCATTCGCTTGCAGGTAGAGAGAAGAGTTTGCCGTATGAAAAGGATATGGTATACAAGGATCTTCCCTTGTGTTCCATATTAATGTGCACCAACTTGAACTAGATTGCTATGATTTTCTGTGTATTGGGTAAACTCATGTACATCTCTGTTGTTATCTATATCCTTGTACAGAATCATTAAAACATCTTCACCTCGTCTCTTTTATATTTACAAAGCCTGTATCTATATGTAATGAGGAAATGGAGATATTTTTACATCTCGGTCATGATTGATTCCTTTCTACCTCCGTGCACAGCCTCAAAGCCTTGAAAAAGTTTACTTGATGTGTAACCAAGCAGTGCTGCATCTTCAAATTTGAAGGAGAAATTAAAAAACTTAGGGTTTTTTTTAAAAATTCTTCTTCATTTAAGTATTATTTTTAATTGCAGCGTATTAAACATAAAATCTGGTACAATCTTTAAAAATAAATAGGAACTAACTATAAATGGGCCCTGTTGTGTTTTTATCTTTGACAAGCAAGTAATTGCTTCTCAAATTTATCAGTTTGTTTATGCAAAAACCATTTACCAAGCCTGGCTCAAAAGCATCAATTTCATCATTATCATCTTATTAATTTAGCCAAGCTATAACACAGCTGATTATTCCTGAGTAATATCCTCTGCAGCACATCATGTGTGGCAAAACCATCTGTACAGTACCTATTTAATAAATAAACCCTCAGCTAAATGTCTCTGTTTATTGAGAACTAATGTTTATAGAAAATATAATGGAACTCAATAAATAACTCAGCTTCATCAACCTGCATATGAATCGGTATGAAGAACGCTGACATCATCACCTTTCAAGTACCAGAGAAAGCAAAATTACCCAAAAGAGCTGTAGAGTCAATATTAAGGCATTAAAACTGCAATGAAGGCATATTAATGCTTAAAACTTCATTGTTGGCAGTAGAATTGCCACAACGGACATATTTTATAACTCCAAGACTACTTAGGCTTTATGACTGCTTCTTTGTTGAGTGCCTTGCACTTAATGTAGTTTTCCACTTTAAATAAACACACACACACATACACACAAAACAACACAAGATCTGGAAAAAGAAAAAAAAAAGGAAAATTGCTGATTCTCAGCATTCATTTTTAAAATAATGCAAAGTGCTGATTCCAATTGTTTCATGGGGTTGGGGAAGAGGACCAGCAAATTTATTTAACTCCATGTTTTCTGAATTCTTATCAGAGGAGGGTCAATTTTCTAAAAGAAGGGTCTCAAAAACTGGGTTAAGGAAAGGTTGATTAAAAAAAAATAATGATTTGTCGATAACCTTTCCTTCCCCGAAATTCAAAAATAAGTAGAAATATTGCATGTTGTATGTTTTACTTTACTTCTGTAACAAATATTTCTACTGTAACTGCTGAAAATTTTGATGGCTCAGAAAACTCTATTTGCAATAGTGGTGAATATCTATATCTATAGCTTGGGCGTAGGATGAGGGTAAAGGTTCATTCCCCAAGGTTGTGGGTTGGTTTCTGAAAGTTTTATTACCAGGCTGGGTAACATCTTCAGTGGAATTTAGGCAGAGGTGGGTTGCTACCAGTTCGCACCTATTCGGTAGAACCGGTTCGTCAAATCAACCGAACCGGTTAGAAGAGGTTCCACCACTGGACCTGGAAAGCAGGCCACACCTACAGAAGAGCTTCCAAAAATTTTTGAAACCCACCACTGGTCCTTGGATATGATTATTTTACACAATCATGCTCATATTTATAAAACTCAGTGCCTCTGTGAAAGGTAAGGATGACTACTGCGTTTGTGGTGCAATTAGAACATTGCGTGTGTTGAAGTTGTTTTAACGCAAACCAAAGATGCCTTTTAAAAAACAAGTTTACATCCTATTCTTATGCATGCCAGTGCTGTGTGTGAGGTAATTTAAGGTGGTTCTGACAAGTGTCGTCGGCATCTTCATATCCGGTCACATGGGTGGCAAGCCACTCCCACCCGGTCACATGGGTGGCAAGCCACTCCCACAAAGGAGGCCACACCCACAGAGTAGGTTCGAACCATTTTTGAAACCCACCACTGATTAGGGGATGTCAGTATTCTATTTATAAGGGCTTCAGGTATGGGTGTGTCAAGTGAGGGCCTTGTAATGGGTCAGATGTGAGTCACCAGTGAGAGTCTTGTGATGGGCCGTGATATGGGGGTTACATCAGGTCTGGGTCTGATGTAACCTCAATGGGGATGTTGTGTGGGTTGGTTGAGGGCTGGTGCTGACTCTGGTTGGCTGTGTGGTTTATTTGGATTCTGAGGGGTTCGTAGGCTGGTTGTATGTTAATGTGTCTGTTAATGGAAGTGGAGTTTGAAGCTTTGATGAGCACTCCATTATTGCAAAAGCAATAAAAAAGAAAAAAAAAACAGTTTTTCTTTTCTTTTTATGCATCACTGCCTGCCTTCAACAAGCATCAGGACTTGAGCATCCCTTTTGTTTATATTTCTAGGAAAATCATATTTCTGAGTTAATAAAGTGTACCTATAATTTTAAAAAACTAAGAGGAAACATAATAAATACAGCTATGTGTATTTTTTATCCTTTTTTAAAAAAAGTTGATCTTAAAACTTCCCATTTTTAGAATATTTGAAATGTCATTTTATGCAGATGGCACATTTTCCTCTGCTTATAACTAAGACAAACAATTTCTAATCAAAGTCCCACATTCGTTGTTTGTATTTTGTTAGAACAAAATCCGAGAGTGACTGGTTTTGGAATATGATACCATTATAATTATTTTTACACACAAGTGTCCAGGCTACATATGAAGAAAAAGCCATCAAGCCTTTTGTTTCAAGTGTTCCAAAAAATGGGACACTTGTCCCCAGAACCACAATTCAGGGATGGTGTGAAGAGGCTGTTAGCCTGGCTCCCTTCTTTATTGGCTGCCTTCCAACCTACTTCTCAGCCATTTCTCTGCCATCTGCACAGATGACAACAGTGAGACTAGGTGTAGGGTACCCTAAGGTGTAGGGTAGATGTATTTGCAAGGAGAACATTAGACCAGGGGTGTCATACTCACGGGCTGCGAGCTGGATACGTCACATGCTGGCTCTGCCCCAGTAGTGGGTTTCAAAAATTGTTCGAACCTACTCTGTGGGTGTGGCCTCCTTTGTGGGAGTGGCTTGCCGCCCATGTGACCGGATGGGAGTGGCTTGCCGCCCATGTGACCGGATATGAAGATGCCGACGACACTTGCCAGAACCACCTTAAATTACCTCACACACAGCACTGGCATGCATAAGAATAGGATGTAAACTTGTTTTTTAAAAGGCATCTTTGGTTTGCGTTAAAACAACTTCCACACACGCAATGTTCTGATTGTACCACAAACGCAGTAGTCATCCTTACTTTTCACAGAGGCACTGAGTTTTATAAATATGAGCATGATAGTGTAGAATAATCATATCCAAGGACCAGTGATGGCTTTCAAAATTTTTTGGAACCTCTTCTGTAGGTGTGGCCTGCTTTCCGGGTCCACTGGTGGAACCTCTTCTAACCGGTTCGGTAGATATGATGCACCGGTTCTACCGAATAGGTGCAAACTGGTAGGAACCCACCTCTGCTCTGCCCCCACCTGGTATGGGTTTGCTGCGTGTACGCTTTGCGAATAGAAATGAATAGTAAAATGTGATTCCGCTCTTTGAAATGAGCTGGAGAAAGAATGACATCATGTCACTAAGCAAGGTCACTTCATCTGGGTTTCTATTTCAGAGTTAGTTCAGCAGGTATTTTCCTTTTGCCCTTCTGTTAATATTGAAGCTGGTGGATTGTTTTGGTAGGGCTTTGCTTGAAGAGTGTAATTTCAATGAAAAGATTTTTATTCAGGGTAGTTTAGCAAGTTTGAAATGATCACAAGTGATATAGCTATCTTAGTTACGAATGTCGGCAACCCTGATGTATGATGTTAGTCAGATCTCTCTCGTCCGTTCCTGCTGGGAACAACTGCAGTACAATCCATAGTTTATCACACGTCTTATGGGGAATGTTCAATTATGTAATATGGAATTATGTAAAGCTGTTTTTTCCAGGGGCTCCTTATGTTTTGAAAATAAAATAAAAGATGGACTCTAAATGGTTCCTTGGAACTGAATTATTTCTTGATTGATAGCTGGTCTGTGGGTGAATTGCTTTTAAATATGATTGGTTATCACAGGGCTGTCAAACTTGCGTTGAAATGTTGTTGCCATGTGACATATCAGGACTCCCCCACCCCTTTCTTAAACTGGGTGTGGGCATGGCCAGCGTATGAGGCATCCAGTCCACGGGCCGCAATCTGACAGCCCTAGCATGAGATGCTAGAGAGGGATGCTGAAGTTTGAACTGTGAAGATTGTTTCATGAATACAGGTTGCAAGTATTAAGTGACAAATGCATGAATCTGTACTTACATTTCCACTTTTTTTCTTTCACACAGTATTTTTCATTATGTTATATGTGAAGAATATGCCTGCTACAAATGAATGAAAATATCTGTATTCTTTTAATGAATATAGCTAAGTTTGTGCTGTAGAAGAACAATGACACTGATATTATTTGTAATCCATTAAGTCATCTCCTTCTCTTTCCCATAATTCTCATATGACCAAAGATAATTGCAAATCACACCTGCAAACCATGATAAATAAAATATAAAATCTGTAATATTTAATTAAAAAAACTGTGGATAGCTTAGGACATAAGTGAGACATATCTATAGGTCACATGACATTCTGTTTGATTTGATTTTATTAAACTTGTATGCCGCCCTATTCCCCGAGGGGACTTGGGGCGGCTAACAAACCAAATAGGGAAAGGGGGAGTACAAAAGACACAAGACAAAACAAATACAAAAAACAAATTAAAAACAAATTAAAACTCATCAACAGCCACAACCATTCGAATGGGGTTGGGAACTCATCAGCCCCAGGCCTGCCGGAACAGCCAGGTTTTAACGGCTTTGCGGAAAGCCTGAAGGGTGGTGAGTGTCCGAATCTCCACGGGGAGATCGTTCCAGAGGGCCGGAGCAGCCACAGAGAAGGCCCTCCCCCGGGGGGGTCGACAGTCGACACTGGCTAGTTGATGGAATCCGGAGGAGGCCCAATCAGTGGGATCTAATTGGTCGTAGGGAGGTAATTGGCAGAAGGCGGTCTCTCAAGTACCCAGGTCCGATACCATGTAGGGCTTTAAAAGTAACGACTAGCACCTTGAAGTGCGTCCGGAGTCCAATAGACAGCCAGTGCAGCTCGCGGAGGATAGGTGTAACGTGGGTGTACCAAGGTGCACCCACAATCACTCGCGCGGCTGCATTCTGGACAAGCTGAAGTCTCCGAATGCTCTTCAAGGGCTGCCCCATGTAGAGCGCATTACAGTAGTCCAGTATTGAGATCACAAGGGCTTGAGTGACTGTTCTGAGTGCCTCCCGGTTCAGGTAAGGACGCAATTGGTGCACCAGGCGAACCTGTTTAACAGCAGCAACAACAAAAAGTTTGTTGTTGGTTGTAGAAAGCTTTGCTTCTGATACAAAAAGACAATGTACATAATTTGTTCCTGAAATTCACATTTTCTGTTTTATTTTTATCATGATTTTATTCCATTTTCCAACATTAGAAAAAAAAGATATCATTATAATTTTTCCTATAATGGAAAACATCAACTTGAAAACAATCCTTTAATTATTCTTCTTTCTTACTAGAATCAAAATGAAATTGTGATCTTATTTGATGTCAATAGCAGCTAAATCAATAGTAGCTAAACATACTTAGTGCTTGCGCAACTGCATTCCACTACCTTACTCAAGTCATGGTGCATTCAGTTTTGTAAGGTATACTGGATTCCAGTATTTAAAATTTAGATGCAATTTTAATATCTATATCTATATCTATATCTATATCTATATCTATATCTATATCTATATCTATATCTATATCTATATCTATATCTATATCTATATCTATATCTATCAATATCATCTATATCTATATCATCTATATCTATATCTATATCATCTATATCTATATCTATATCTATCAATATCATCTATATCTATATCTATATCATCTATATCTATATCTATATCATCTATATCTATATCTATATCTATATCTATATCTATATCTATATCTATACCTATACCTATACCTATACCTATACCTATACCTATACCTATACCTATACCTATATCTATATCTATACCTATACCTATACCTATACCTATACCTATACCTATACCTATACCTATATCTATATCTATATCTATCAATATCATCTATATCTATATCATCTATATCTATATCTATATCATCTATATCTATATCTATATCATCTATATCTATATCTATATCATCTATATCTATATCTATATCTATACCTATACCTATACCTATACCTATACCTATACCTATACCTATACCTATACCTATACCTATACCTATACCTATACCTATACCTATACCTATATCTATATCTATATCTATATCTATATCTATATCTATATCTATCTATATCTATATCTATATCTATATCATCTATATCTATATCTATATCTATCAATATCATCTATATCTATATCTATATCATCTATATCTATATCTATATCATCTATATCTATATCTATATCATCTATATCTATATCTATATCATCTATATCTATATCTATATCATCTATATCTATATCTATCAATATCATCTATATCTATATCTATATCATCTATATCTACATCTATATCTATATCTATCTATCTATCTATCATCTATCTATCATAAATTCATTAAAGGTTTTGAAAAGACAGATAAAACTAATAACAATTAATACAGAGTAAATGAGAAAAAGATAAAAGGAAAAAAAAGGAAAGCCAAAAGTGCAGAGAAAAGTAAGAAAATATAGAGTCGCTTCTGATTTTCCTTACAGCAGTCATAAGTAAAAATACAAATTTACTTCTTACTCTATTCAGTATATAGAGTAACTCTATTTATTACAATATAACTGAATTTTTTCTATAATCTATTTTTCTAACAATCAAAGCCATGCATTGTTAGTTCATTTTTTTCTGTTTCATGCAAAAAGCCTATAAGGAATTTCCAGTCAGCAACAAACATAGACAATGTCTTTTCTTGAATCCAAAAAGTCAATTTAACCATGTCAGAAAATTCCAACATTTTCACTGTCCATTCCTCCATTCAGGGTAGTAGCTTCTGCTGGAAAAGCAAGTGGCTAAGAGGGCCTTTGCACACATGCAGATTGCACAACAGTTGCACCTATTCCTGGCCAAGGAAACTCTGTTCCCTGTCACCTGCGACCTCCCATTTGAACTACTTCAATGTGACCTACATAAGGCTTCCCTTGAAGAACACTCAGAAGCTTCAGCTGATATAGAATGCGGTTCCACCACAAAACTGCGCTCGACTAAACCGTGTCCGACTAAACCGGGTCGCTGACGTCATCAACAGGGCAACAACAGCATGGAGACAGAAGCATGCTGTAAACCCTAAACCTAAAATTAACCCCTAAACCTAAACCTAACCCCCCTAAACCTAATCCTAAACCTAACCCTAACCCTTAACCTAACCCTAAACCTAACCCTAAACCTAACCCTAAACCTAACCCTAAACCTAATCCTAACCCTTAACCTAACCCTAAACCTAAACCTAACCCTTAACCTAACCCTAACCCTAAACCTAATCCTAAACCTAACCCTAAACCTAACCCTTAACCTAACCCTTAACCTAACCCTAACCCTAACCCTTAACCTAACCCTAAACCTAAACCTAATCCTAACCCTTAACCTAACCCTAAACCTAACCCTAACCCTTAACCTAACCCTAAACCTAACCCCAACCCTTAACCTAACCCTAAACCTAACCCTAAAGCTAACCCTAAACCTAACCCTTACCTTAAGTTGAATCGGCTTGCTTTCAAAACGCTATTTAAAGCGCCCTTCTTTCTCCGCGCTGGCTGTTGTCGCCCTGTTGATGACATCAGCGACGCGGTTTAATCGGGCGCGGTTTAGTCGAGCGCGGTTTTGACGGGTCACGTAGAATGCAGCTGCACAGGTAAAAATAGTATTGGGTTTTGGCATGATGTAACACTACTGTTTCAGGGGCAACATTGGTTGCCAGTGTGTTGGGGAAGATTCTCCCTCTAGAGATTAGAATGGTTTTGACCCTACTGATCTGTTGGAAGACCTAGAAGACCTGACTATATGCTGGGGCCCAAGATCCGAAGTGTGTAAAGACCCTAGCTTCCTGATGATGTTGACATCAACTGATTATATATAATCTTGGCTACTATTTTTATTTAATTCTTGTTTTCAACTGTGTTTTAATTGTTTCGTTTGCTTTTATGATTGTTTCCCACCCAAAACCACTGGTTTGAGGTGTGTGTGTGTGGGTATTTATATAAATTGAATGAATGAATTAATGAACGAATGTATAAACATTGTGCGATTTTTCTTATTTTATAAAAAAAGTGTTTCTAGCACTAATCACCTGAGGGGATGGCTGATTCTTGGATCTCTATATGGAACCCTACAAAATAGCCAGAACTGTGATAAATTGAAAAGTAGTATGAGGTTTTGTTCTGACCCCCCCTCGTCCCACACCAACACACTCCGAGCCAAAGATAAGTTACGGCATTTAATTAACAGACAGAAAGGTCCTTGACAGCAAACCAGCACAGACAAGCTTGGGCAGCAATCCAGCACAGATAAGGCTTGGCAGCAATCCAGCCTGCCAAGCTCACAATAATGTTCTCCGACATTAGTTCCTGTGTTGACTTCTGCAAAAGGGGCGTGTGCACAAGCAGTCCTTTTATAGTCTGGTGAGGAGCCTAATGACCACCATCTGAGTGCAATTACCTCCTGTACTTGCGTAACTGTTCCTGACGCCTATTAGCTCTTCGGTGCCGGGCATCCAGGAACAACTCACTGCTGGCGTCCGGCTCACTCTCCCTTGTCTCCTCCCCATTGGTCCAAGGCTCAGGCACCTCCTGGTGGCCAATCAGCCTCTCTGCGCCCTGCTCAGAGTCGAAACCCTGTCCAGGGTTCTCCACATCCTCCAGAGCCGACTCATAGGGCCCCTCGCTGTCGGAGTCTGGTGGCAGCTCCAACGGCTCCTGCTGGGCCACAACAGGTGTTAGATTGCAAAAAAGGAATTGACGAATAGGAACTTCATTCCTTCATAAAGTTTGGGAAGTAAAAATGTCAGGGAAGAGAATCTGGATTTCACTTTTCTTTCAAAACTTCCATAGCATGATCACATTTCATCTGAGAGCTGAATCTTGAAAGAACTAAAGAATTTTTGAATACTCAAATTCACCCCTCCACATTTTCTTTCCCAGTTTGTATATTTATTTTTGTATGAACATAAACCCCAACATTAGTTATAACTCTGAATTTTAACTCTTGCCATAATGTTTGGATTGTGGCAAAGAACAATTGCTGCAAAGGACAAATCTAAATTCTGCTATGATTAATCCAGTGTTATGTCTTTTTCCAACAACATGTTATAAAAATACAAACTGTTAAAATACATAAATTCTACCCATATTTAATTTCTCAGAGATTTATGTCACAGAAGTTTGTAGGAAAGTCATGCTATTGTAAGCATCAAGGTCCTTTATTATTACATTCAAGCTTTTTGGTGTATTTTTTTTTTTAATGTACACTGAGTTTTTTTAAAATAACTATTGTTATTTGACATTTTAAGCTTGTTTTTTTAAGATATCAGTTTTAGCATCAAAGCATTTTTCTAGCTGGGCTTTTGCCAGGTTTTAGATTGAGAAGGATATTTTTCTAGTCTGGTTCAATATCATATTTCCCATCTTATTTCTCTAGAACTGTAGGGGGCACTCATGAGCTGTTTCATCTCTTCTGAATAAAGACCATGGCAATTGTTTTATTATGTCCATTATGTACACTTCCTGTTCAGGAGAACCGATTTGCTTAAAAATGTATTTGTTTTAAAAGAGGGTGGAGTAGGTGCATAAAATGCTTTTCTTGCTATAACAAATTTCATGATAGAATACCACGGGGAAATTTTGGATAGAAGGCACCGATCGACGCAATAAACTCTTGTATGTATTGATCTTTGTCTGGATTTTTATAGGTGATAGAGATAGCTCTACATTTTGTAAGGAATAAGTATGTTTTTTTAAAAAGTCCAATTGTATTTAAGGCAGTGTTTCTCAACCTTGGCAACTTGAAGATGTCTGGACTTGAAGTCCCAGACTTCCCCAGCCAGCAAATGCTGGCTGGGGAATTCTGGGACTTGAAGTCCAGACATCTTCAAGTTGCCAAGGTTGAGAAACACTGATTTAAGGATTACTGAAAGCACAGTAACCATTTGAAAGACCCACAATTAGTTTTTAAAATGGATGCTGTAATCAGAAATCCAAAATTGGAAGCTACTGTGATCCACTGATCTCTCTGGCTATGGTTTAATTTTGGGAAGTTCTCTTCATACATTTCAGTAAAAAGACACCACCATATTATTTGCACAAATGTTTTTCCCCAACCCTTTGCAATGAATCAAAATCCCGTTGACATACAAAAGCATTTGAATATACAATTTCAAAAGTATACTGTTTTGGGTCAGGAAAATTAGTTATGAAGCCAAAGAATTGGACTCCCTTCTCTGACCTTTCTCAGATGAATGATTTGGGTGTGGTTTCTTATCAGGTTTTAGCAGAGGCCTCAATTTTCCAGAATGCCAAATGCACATTTATACTCCTCTCTCACAAAACTCAAAGAGTTGCATGTTGAGCAATGTCACAAACCAGTATTTTCTTGGAAACTGCTCCTAAGAATTAGGAAACCATTTATAGTACCCCAAATTAGGTAGATACCTGTTGTGGCCCATCAGGAGCCGTTGGAGCTGCCACCAGACTCCGACAGCGAGGGGCCCTATGAGTCGGCTCTGGAGGATGTGGAGGACCCTGGACAGGGCGCAGAGAGGCTGGTTGGCCTCCAGGAGGCACCTGAGCCTTGGACCAGTGGGGAGGAGACAAGGGAGTGTCATCCTGACGTCAGCAGTGAGTTGTTCCTGGATGCCCGGCACTGAATAGCTAATAGGGGTCAGGAACAGTTGCGCAAGTACAGGAGGTAATTGCACTCAGATGGTGGTCATTAGGCTCCTTTCCAGACTATAAAAGGACTGCTTGTGCACACGCCCCTTTTGCAGAAGTCAACACAGGAACTAATGTCGGAGAACATTATTGTGAGCTTGGCAGGCTGGATTGCTGCCACGACTTATCTGTGCTGGATTGCTGCCCAAGCTTGTCTGTGCCGGTTTGTTGCCAATGACCTGTCTGTCTGTTAATTAAATGCCGTAACTTATCTTTGGCTCAGAGTGGGTTGGTGTGGGATGAGGGGGTCAGAACAGATACCTATGTTACGAATTAATATCTAAGAACATCTACAGGTCAGTAGAATCCAATGTCATCTAAGAATGTAAGAAGAATCAGATCCAGAACTTTGTTGTCCAGAATTTCTTTCTTTAGTAGCTGACAAGAAACTTTTAGGAAGGCCACAATCACAAAATGGATAGTAACTTGTTCCTGCTGCCCAGAACCTTTCCTCATCTGCTGAAAAGTAATACCTGACTATCAAGTCCATTATGCCACCTAAATTGGTCTAAAATGGCAATAGAGACAAAATGTCTAGAAATAACCCTCTTTTTTTTCTATGATTTCATTTGCCATAGAGAGCAGAGGATTAGCTTAACTTTTACTTACAAATTCAAAAAAAAAAAAAAAAAAAAAAAAAAAAAAAAAAAAAAAGAGAAGGGAGGAGTATTTTAGCCCAAACTTATGGGTTTTAGGAATTAAAAATAAATGGTTTAATTGGCTGATCAACAGATCTAGTTTTCCTGTTAACGTGGCATACCACCTGCTCCCTCTCCCCAATGGTCCAGTGAAGGCTGGGCTATTAAGTCGGCATATTTGGAGCAATATATAGTAGGTGTAGGACCGGTGATTAGTTACCATAGGGGAGATGGCTTTATTAGTTCAAAAGCCTGAAGGTTTGTTTAATTTAATGTATGGGGAAAAAAGATCAAAGAAAAGGGAGAATCAAGAGGACGCACAGTTTAGAATGTCCAAATTCGAATTGCCATAGTAAGCAATGGAAGGGAATCAGTAGCCTTTCCTAACAAGATTTGTACATTCCCCTGTCCACATTTATTTTTCCAAAATTGGTAAGAGATGCTCTCAGTAGTTATGGTGGGGTGTGTGTATGCCTGTGTGCATTTGTTTTGCTAAGAGTGAGAGTTGGTATCAGATTTCCTTGTCCAGCCTTCATTTTCAGTTTGTTCTTTTCTCCAGTTCTCGTATGTTGTGGAAAACATTTACCTCTCAGAGACCTATAAGATCGCACAGATTAGGCCTCCTCTGGATTCCATCTGCTGGCCAATGTCGGCTGGCGACTCCCCGGGGGAGGGCCTTCTCTGTAGCTGCTCCAGCCTTATGGAACGATCTCCCCGTGGAGATCCGGACCCTTACTAATCTCCCAGCCTTCCGCAAAGCGATTAAGACCTGGCTGTTCCGGCAGGCCTGGGGCTGTTGGTTTATCCAGCCCCACTTTAAGTTATGAATGTTGTGCGTTTTTAATGTCTGTACTTTTTAATTTTTATATGTTTCCCCTCCCTGCTTTATCTGTAAGCCGCCCTGAGTCTCTCAAGAGTGGGTGGCATACAAGTCCTAATAAACGTAAATGTAAACGTAAACATGACTTAATGAGATAGGTGTAACAAGATTTGCTTAGCGACTCTCATAATTGAGCAGTTTGTTAAAACATCTCAATTGATACCAATTTGGGGAGCTTTAATTTTACACTGAAATGTATCTTTTCAGTAATTAGCAATGGTACTCCATGGTGAAAGCTTTAATGCTCAGAGAGACAAAAAGAAAGAGAAGAGGATCATGAGCAGCTAGGTTAGCAAAAAGAAGACTATGCTAAAGCTACTTCTGTTTTCTTTTTGCTTGTAGACAAGGATCTATCTACCATATTTTTCGGAGAATAAGACGAACCGGAGTATAAGATGCACCAAGATTTTGAAGAGGTAAATTAAAAAAAAAAAGTTTTTGCACTCTGCAAACCTCCCAAACCCTTTGCGTGCCTCATTTTTTTTTGTGAAAAACAGGGCTTGCAGAGAGTTTGACAGGGCTGCAAAGTGCTCCTGGGGGCTGCCTCCCCCAAACAAGCAAAAATATTTTTTGCCAAAAAAAGGGCATGCATAGCCTTTAGGAGGCTTGTAGAGTGCTCCTGTAGGCTGGAGGGGGGGGGGAATGAGCAACAAATGGCCCATTTTTCACTCATTTTGCCCCCCCCTCCAGCCCCCAGGAGCACTTTGCAGGCCTCCCAAACCCTATGCAATTCAATTTTTGTGAAGAGGCGGGGTTTCGGGAGGCCAAAAATGCTGTATTCAGTGTATAAGATGCTCCCAGATCTTTACCCTCTTTTTTGGGGGGGAAAGGTGCGTCTTATACTCTGAAAAATACGGTATCTATCTATCTATCTATCTATCATCTATCTATCTATCTATCTATCTATCTATCTATCTATCTATCTATCTATCTATCTATCTATCTATCTATCTACCTACCTACCTACCTACCTACCTACCTACCTACCTACCTACCTACCTACCTATCATCTATCTATCTATCAGCTATCTTGTTGTTGTTAGTCGTGAAGTCGTGTCTGACCCATCACAACCCCCTGGATAATGTTCCTCCAGGCCTTCCTGTTCTCTGCTATCCCCTGCAGTCCATTTAAGCTCACACCGACTGCTTCAGTGACTCCATCCAGCCACCTCATTCTCTGTTGGTCCCTTCTTCTTTTGCCCTTAATTGTTCCTAGCATTAAGTTCTTCTCCAGTGAGTCCTTCCTTCTCCTTAGATGGCTAAAGTATTTGAGTTTCATCTTCAGGATCTGACCTTCTAAAGAGCAGTCAGGGTTGATCTCCTCTAGGACTGACCGGTTTGATTGCCTTGCAGTCCAAGGGACTCACAGGGGTCTTCTCCAGCACCATAGTTCAAACGCCTCAATTCTTTGGTGCTCAGCTTTCCTTATGGTCCAACTTTCACAGCCATACATTGCAAGTGGGAAAACCATAGCCTTAACTATACACTTCTGTTGCCAGGGTGATGTCTCTGCTTTTTAATATGCTGTCTAGATTTGCCATAGGTTCCTCCCCAGGAGCAAGTGTATTGTAATTTCTTGGCTATAGTCCCTATCTGTGGTGATCTTGGAGCACAGGAAAACAAAATCTGTCACTACCTCTATTTCTTCCCCAACTATTTACCAGGAATTGAGAGGGCCAGATGCCATGATCTTAGTTTTCTTAACGTTGAGTTTCAAGCCAACTTTTTCACTCTCCTCCTTCACCCGCGTCAAGAGGCATTTTAGTTCCTCTTCACTTTCTGCCATTAGAGTGGTATCATCTGCATATCTGAGGTTGTTGATATTTTTCCTGGTAATCTTAATTCCAATTTTTGATTCATCTAGCTCCGCCTTTCTCATGATGTGCTCTTCATATAAGTTAAATAGGCAGGGCTACAGTCACTGTTCCCTCTAAGGTGTGCGGCTGCGCAGCCGCGCACATGGCAAGAAAACACCGCGCAGCCGTTTCAAACTGCGCGGTGATTTCTGCCATAGGCTCCCGAAGCTGAGGGGAATAGCTGTTGCTGCCTCCTCCTCCTCCAACAGCACTGCCGGATTTGCCGCCAATGCTGCAGCCGAGGTAAAGCCTCCAAAGCTCCCGCAGGCGTCCCCGCCCATGGCAGCGGCGGCGGTGCCTCCCCCTCCGATCGGAGCACCTCAGCTGGGCTCTGGGTTACCCCTGCCGCCGCCTCCACCTCCGCGGTTTTTCAGAAGCCATGAGGCCTTTTTCCCTGCTCCCCCCCCTCCGCCGCCTTCCTACTAGCTCCCGCGGCCAAATGGCTCCTCAAAAGCACGGCAGAGGAGGAAGGGGGAGGGATAACACGGGGGCCAGCTCAGGTGCTCTGCGTGGAGCCTCCACACACAACCGGTGTGCTCCACAAACGTTCCTGCTCACTAGTTCAAAAGGGCCCTCGCTGTTTCTCCAGGCAGCCCTTGCCCCTCCCTCCAGCCGAAGGTCGCTCCTGGCCAGGCAGGCTCCCCGTAGCTGCTCAGAGGCTCGCTCTCCTCCTCGTAGCATCGTGAAATCCTTGGGTGGCTCCCAGCTCCTCTGCAATACAGCCAGTCCTTGACTTAGCCTCCACGCAGAGCACCTGAGCTGGCCCCCGTGTTATCCCTCCCCCTTCCTCCTCTGCCGTGCTTTTGAGGAGCCATTTGGCTGCGGGAGCTAGTAGGAAGGCGGCGGAGGGGGGGGAGCAGGGAAAAAGGCCTCATGGTTTCTGAAAAACCGCGGAGGTGGAGGCGGCGGCAGGGGTAACCCAGAGCCCAGCTGAGGTGCTCTGAGCGGAGGGGGAGGCACCGCCTCCATGGGCGGGGGCGCCTGCGGGAGCTTTGGAGGCTTCACCTCGGCTGCAGCGCTGGGCAGCAAATATGTTGGTGCTGTTGGAGGAGGAGGAGGAGGAGGAGGAGGAGGCGGCGGCAGCAGCTATTCTAGTGGCGGCGGGGGCTCGTTGGCATCTTCAGCGGCAGCCCTGCCCCCTGTGAAAAAAACCGAAGATAGAGCAGATCCACGCAGATGACGTTGCTGCAACATGACTGGAGGAGGAATTCTGGGAGTTGAAGTCCACAAGGCTTAAAGCTGTCAGGTTTGAAGACCCCTGGGTTTTTTTTCCCTAAAGGGTGTGCAAAGGTCTTGTAACTTGACAGCTTTAAGACTTGCATGCTTCAATGCCAGAGTTCCTGAGCCAACATGACTGGAGGAGGAATTCTGGGAGTTGAAGTCCACAAGGCTTAAAGCTGTCAGGTTTGAAGACCTTTGGGATTTTTTCCCCTAAAGGGTTAGGGGTGAAAAGGTCTTGTAACTTGACAGCTTTAAGACTTGCGTGCTTCAATGCCAGAGTTTCTGAGCCAACATTTTGGTTGCTAAGCAGGACCGTTGTTAAGTGATACTGATATTATATAACACTTTTAATTAAGCGGGTACCTTGAATAAACATAACTTTGAGTTTCAAATAATACTGATTTCGTTGTTGTCTTAGGTGACATCTGTGAAAAAAAAATTCAGGTGCTCAGGCATGAAAATGTGCCGCTCAAACACTATACTTTTTTGCTCACACTGAAAAAAAAATTAGAGGGAACATTGGCTACAGTATAGAGCCTTGCCGAACTCCTTTTTCAATTTTGAACCAGCCAGTGGTTCCGTGTCCAGTTCTCATGTTGCTTCTTTCCCCACAAATGGGTTTCTCAAGAGACAAATAAAATGATCTGGTATTCCCATCTCTTTAAGAACTTGCCACAATTTATTGTGATCCATACAATCAAAGGCTTTAGCATGGTCAATGAAGCAGGAGGAGATGTTTTTCTGGAACTCCCGAGCTTTCTCCATGATCCAGCACACATTGGCAATTTGATCTCTAGTTCCTCTGCCTCTTCGAAATCTTGCCTGTACTTCTGACAGTTCTCGGTCCACATACTGCTGGAGCCTAGCTTGTAGGATTTTGAGCATAACTTTGCTAGCAAGTGAAATGAGTGTCATGGTGCTGTAGTTGGCACATTCTTTGGCATTGCCCTGCTTTGGAATTGGAATGTAAACTAAACTTTACATACAGAATGCGGCTGCGCGGGTTGTCATGGGGGCACCCAGGTACTCCCATGCTACACCCCTTTTAGGTGGCCTGCACTGGTTGCCAGTTGTCTTCCGGGTGTGATTCAAGGTATTAATTATGACCTTTAAAGCGCTCCATGGCTTAGGCCCAGGATACCTGCGAGACCACCTACTGCCACCGGTAGCCTCCCATCGTCCAGTACGATCCCACAGAGTTGGCTTCCTCAGGGTGTTGTCGGCCAGACAGTGTCAGCTAGCAACCCCCAGGGGGAGAGCCTTCTCCGAGGGAGCCCCTTCCCTCTGGAATGAGCTGCCCCCGGAGCTTCGCATAATCCCCAACCTCCGGTCCTTCCAATGCGCCCTATAAAGTTGGCTTTTCCAGCAAGCCAGCCTGGCCTGAACAAAACAAAACAAATTATTGATTATTGTTAATTTTAATTCTTTTTTTTAAAAAATGTCATTGTCAATTTTAATTGGGTTTGGGATATCCTATTTAATTTCTTTTTAACTTTTGTATTATGTGTTTCTTTTAATGTTGTACACCGCCTTGAGTCCTTGGGAGAAGGGCGGCATATAAATCAAATAAACTTAAACCTAAACCTAAACTTTTCCAATTGAGGGTAGCATTTTTACTGCATCATTTTTTAAGATTTTGAATAGCTCAGCTGGAATACTGTCCCCTCCACTAGCTTTGTTGTTGCTCAGACTTCCTAAGGTCTATTTGATTTCACATTCCAGGATGTCTGGCTCAAGATCAGTGACCACCCCATCATGGTTATCAGGGATGTTAAGCTTGTAGAGTTCTTTTGCCACCTCTTCTTAATCTCTTCTTCCTGTGTTAGGTCCCTACAATTTTGGTCCTTTATCATGCCCATCTTTGCATGAAATGTTCCCTTCATATCTCCAATTTTCTTGAAGAGATCTCTGGTCCTCCCTATTCTACTGTTTTCTTCTATTTCTTTGCACTGTTCATTTAAGAAGGCATTCTTATATCTTCTAGCTATTCTCTGGAATTCTGCATTCAACTGGGTGTATCTTTCTCTTTCTCCCTTGCCTTTCACTTCCCTTCTTTCCTCAGCTATTTGTAAAGGTTCCTCCAACAGCCATTTTGCTTTTTCGAATTTCTTTTTCTTTGGGATGGTCTTAGTTGCTACCTCTTGTACAATGTTGCGAACCTCCATCCATAGTTCTTCAGGCACTCTGGCTATCAGATCTAATTCCTTAAATCTATTTGTCAACTCTACTGTATATTCATCATGGATACGATTTAGTTCATAGCTGAGTGGCCTAGTGCTTTTCCCTACTCTCTTCAGTTTAAACCTAAATTTTGCAATGAGAAGCTCATGATCTGAGCGAGAGGTGGGTTCCTACCAGTTTGCACCCATTCGGTAGACCCGGTTCGTTAAATCTACTGAACCGGTTAGAAGAGGTTCCACCAGTGGACCCGGAAAGCAGGCCACACCTACAGAATAGGTTCCAAACTTTTTTGAAACCCACCACTGGTGGGTGTGTAATGCGCAGTTATCTACGCATTAATAATGATCTAGTAATATTTCCTTATACATTTTAGGGACCTTTCCTTACATAATTGGTGTTTTCTTTCATACTTTTGGATTTCTAATTTCTGTTTCCGTTAGTTGGCAATTGCTAAAACCAATCCCACGTGAAAAAGTATTCAAAGCCTTCTTGATTTTAATTGTCAATTTATTTATTCCTGCACATTGTAATATTTATTCATTTACATCTCTGTTTTTCCACTGTTGTGCAAACACAATTCCAGCAGCTGCGTACATGTGTAAAATTAAATATATATTATACTCCCTTTCAAATAGCCAACAAAATATTTCTGGTTTTAATTCCATATCTTGCTTTACAATTGCTTCTAACCACTAACTTCTGAATAGCTACTTGGACCAACCTAAGTACTAATTCATAATTTCTTATCCGGTCAAATGGGTGGCAAGCCACTCCCATCCAGTCACATGGGTGACAAGCCACTCCCACAAAGGAGGCCACACCCACAGAGTAGGTTCCAACAATTTTTGAAACCCACCACTGATCTGAGCCATAGTCATCTCCTGGTCTTGTTTTTACTGACTGTATAGAGCTTCTCCATCTTTGGCTGCAGAGCACATAGTCAATCTGATATCTGTGTTGACCATCTGGTGATGTCCATGAGTACAGTCATCTTTTGGCTTGTTGGCTTGTTGCTTTGGCCATTGTATTCTCTTGACAATTATACCAGCCTGTGCCCTGCTTTATGTTTTACTCCAAAGCCAAACTTGCCTGCTATTATCTTTTGGCTTCCTACTTTAGCATCCCCCCTGATGATAAGGACATCAGTTTTTGTTGTTAATTCTATAAGGTGTTGTAGGGCTTCATAGAACAGGTCAACTTCATCCTCTTCAACACCAGTGGTTGGGGCATAGATTTGGACTATTGTGATGTTGAAAGGTTTGCCTTGGATTCGAACTGAGATTATTCTGTCATTTTGTGGATTGCACCCCAGAACTACTTTTCCTACTATTTTATTGACTATGAAGGCTACTCCATTTCTTCGGAGGGATTCCTGCCTGCAGTAGTATACCTGATGGTCATGTGAATTACATTCACCCATTCCTTTCCATTTTAGTTCACTGACACCGCAAATGTTGATTTTCAGTATTGTCATCTCTTGTTTAACCATGTCCAGCTTGCCTTGAGTCATGGATATTATATTCCAGATTCCTATGGAGTATAGATCTTTACAGCATCAGACTTTCCTTTCACCACCAGATATATCCAGAGTTGAGTGTCCTTTGGGCTTTTACCCAGTCACTTCATTCTTTCTTGTCTACTAGTACTAGCCCTCTGCTCTTCCCCATTAACATATTGGACACTTCCCGACCTGATGGGCTCATCTTCCAGCGTCATATCTTTTTGCCTTTTGGTATTGTCCATGGGGTTTTCAATAGAGGTGGAAATAGCATCCATGCATGGGTTGACATTGTCTGCCTTCTGATTGGACTGAGTCTGATTAAAGATAGTTAAGACACGCCCCTTGTTGCTAGCCTTACCCAGCTTTTCGACTCAGTCCACTTCCGAGGACGGATGTGTCATCGCTATCTCTTGCTGAAAATTGACTTTACTGTAGTTCTACAATTTATTGTTGGTTACCTTTGATGTGAGAAGGAAACAATTGTGAGTAGGAGCCTTTCTCTGAGCTGTCAGTTAGGGCTGGAGCGAAAGGGCTCAAGCCCTCTGCTCGTCCTGAGGGACTGTTGCTGTCATAGTGCACTGACAGGGCAGGAGAGAGCAAAGCGCTCTTTGTCTGGTCACCCCAGGTGGTCAAGATCCCCACTTGCCTCCGTCGTGTCTACTTTTGTGCCTCCTCCTTCTGCTCGCGAAGAGCGGTTCCGCTCCTTTAATTGCGTCTGTCAGTTTGCCAAAAGAAGCTGCAGTTGAGGCGTTTGAAGTCACTGGTCTCTGGGCGGCATTCCTGCAGCATGTGATGGCATTTCGTTTCTGTGGCCGCTGAGGACTTCCTCACTTTGCCGCTAATGAAGGAAAGAGGCAAAGTTGTCATCTCGCCGCTGCACCATTTTCTGCAAGCCGCTGATCTTTATTCTTGCTGCTTCACGTCTGGAGCCTGCCTTTGATCCCAGGAGATCACGATGAGATCTGCTGGGTGGTGATCTGGACTTCACCTTCCCCGTACATTGCCAACTATAAGATAGATAAATTTGCATCTGCAGAGGTGGCATTTGGCTGCAGGGTCTTACAGGCTGTTCATTCTATGACACCTGGGCCAGATCAGTCTGGTTCCCTCCCGTAGGGACAATAGGGCTTGGGTATGTTCCATGCATGGATGCTATCTCCACCTCTATTGAGAAAGGGCATTGGTACTTACCTGATACGCTCTTCTAATAGGGTGGAGATAGCATCCATTCCAGTGGTAGATTTCAAAAATTGTTCGAACCTACTCTGTGGGTGTGGCCTCCTTTGTGGGAGTGGCTTGCCACCCATGTGACTGGGTGGGAGTGGCTTGCCACCCATGTGACCGGATATGAAGATGCCGATGACTTATCAGAACCACCTTAAATTACCTCACACACAGCACTGGCATGCATCAGAATATGATGTAAACTTGTTTTTTAAAAGGCATCTTTGGTTTGCGTTAAAACAACTTCAACACACGCAATGTTCTGATTGCACCACAAACGCAGTAGTCATCCTTACCTTTCACAGAGGCACTGAGTTTTATAAATATGAGCATGATAGTGTAGAATAATCATATCCAAGGACCAGTGGTGGGTTTCAAAAAATTTTGGAACCTCTTCTAACTGGTTCAGTAGATTTGACGAACCGGTTCTACCGAATAGTCTTTTTTCTTATTTTCTCTCTCTCTTTTTTTTTCTTCTTTTGTAAGTCCTTCGGGATTGGGTGGCATATAAATTTTAATAAATAAAATAAATAAATAAACTGGTAGGAACCCACCTCTGATCCATTCCTTCCCTACTCTGACTGATCTGCTTCATGAACTGTAAAGTTACTGATTGCATGCAGGGTTCTGTGTTCACTGCATTGTTGTACATACTATTGTTCATTTTTCTTGCTTGATGAGTTATTGTTTACTAAACTGTTTGTTCGATGACAAGTTGAGTCTGTCTAAGTTCTTCTTCACTGAAATGCTGGGTAAGGCTAGCAACAAGGGGTGTGCCTTAATTATCTTTAATCAGAGTCAGTCCAATCAGAAGGCAGACATTGTCAACCCATGCATGGATGCTATCTCCACCCTATTAGAAGAGGCGTATCAGGTAAGTACCAACGCCCTTGTTCATGGCAAAGATACTGGAGTGGATTGGCATTTCCTTCTCTAGTGGACCACGTTTTGTCACAGCTATGACCTGTCCATCTTGGGTGTCCCTGCATGGTATAGCTCATAGCTTAATTGGATCATACTGTTCAGTTGACTGTGGTATGTCATTAAGTAATGCCACCAGTGCATGATACCCAGGCTTCTTCTGGCCAAGCAAACTTGTAGAAGAATAGTCGTCGTCATCATCTTCAAGTTCAGTTGCTGCAATTGAAGTTACATATCCAGCAAACCTGCTATCACTTCCACCATAGATCTCTTGATCATAATACCCTGTAGAATCAAGGCCAATTCCTTGAGCTTCATCAAGCGCAGCTTTTTTGCCTTGAATTTCTCGAATCTGAGCTTCAATGTCTTCGTGGGTCTTGGCGATCTTCGCCATTGCAAGCCCCTTCGCCACAATAAGACAGTGATCCATGAAAGGGATCATCTATCTATCGGCATCTATCTATTGGTATCTATCTATCTATTTATCTATCTTTCATCTTTCATCTATATATCTCTATCATCTATCTTTCAATTATTTCTACACTGCCCATTTCATGTAAATGACTCTGGGCAGCTTACAATACAAGCTAAGCCTTTAGAGAGTAAGTTAACCTTTTGACTGAAGTAGATTGTGACTAAGAGAGGTTTCTCAGTTCTTTTAATTTTTTCTGTGTTTTAATCATACAGAATTCTATTTTAAATATATTTTACTACTGTTAATTTTTTATCCTCTGAGCATCACCTGTGATGGTAAAGTGAGATATAAATGAAATTAGAAAAAAGAAAGAAGTTGACTTCAAAGATTTCATTCACTGTACAGCAATGAAAAAATATAACCTCTTCAAGGAAATTCCCAAGAAACTAATTTAATTTAAATTATTAATTACATCGATTTGTAATGGTTGCCTTTTCTAGAAGACTGTGGGTGACCTACAAAACTTTTCCAAAAAGCTTACAAACACCAACCTAAGATAATAAATGATACTATTTTCCATTTTCTTCTAATGACTAGTTTCTCAAAGAATAATTATTTTGTCCAAGACCCATATAAGACTTGACTATATTTTTCACATTACATCAATGGTCAAGTACAAAGTATTTCAGGAGGTATCTAAATGCTTTTTATTAAAGGGCACACTGGGGAAATCCAGTCTTTTGATTAGTTGATGGAGGAAAATTTAGAAAAGTTTTCATTCTGATAAGTCTAATTCTGTCCATTCTCCACTTCTGCTCTGACAGGGAGACTTTGAGAGATTTCAGCTTTGGCTCAGAGGGACTGAAAAGTGCATTCAAACTCAGTTGTTGTCTCACAGACAGCACAATGTGTTGTTCCCAAGGCCAGTCTGCTCCCTTGAAATTTGGTTCAGTGAAGGAATATAAGAGCTATGGTTTCCAAGTTCTGGAAGCAGTTACAAGCAGATTCTAGGAAGCGGGTAAGACAAAAAGACAAAACTCTACAAATGTGTAAGATGTAGAAAACTCCTCAACAATGCTAAAGACCCATTGCTTCAACTTAATTCTGTTTTGAAAGATACAGTTGGAGGACAGTAAGAGGACTACTTGATGCATTTCTCTAACAAAAGCTGGCTGTTTTTCCTTCATTTTTTCTAGGGTCAAAAAGGCCAGGGCTACAACTCACCATCTAAGATTATTTCATTTTTGTAAGCTGTTCATTATTAATGTTTGGTAGACAGAAAGAGAATTGGATTCTTCCACATGCCATGGAATGCCACTGAAAACAAAGTCACTACTTATGAAACTCTCTAAGTTAATTGAACAGAGTTGCCGCTGAATTGCTAAGGACATGATCATCATTATGAATATTGTTGCAATTGTATTTTAGAGTCTGAGAAAATTCAATGTGTACAATTCTATAGGCCTGATTTTCCTTTTGAAAAAGAAGACAATATGGTGAAAAGCACAGTAGTGTTAGGAAATATAAAAGGTAGATAGAATCCTAATTCCCTTGCTTTTACACAATAAGTGTCTTGTTGTTACTTTTTCAATGCTTGAGTTTCAAGGATTTGACATATTGGTAATTGTTTTCTGAATAGTTAAATGAACTCTTAGTAAAAACTGTATTTGATTCCTGCTGGAGAATGCTTTTTTTGAAGTGTTCCTGAAACATTTTGTTAATCTTGTACTCAGTGAACGTATTGAATTGTCTGAAGTGCTATAATAAGGAATTATTAAAATACAACAAACCTTGGTAGAAGTATAGTAATATCTGAATGGTTGCCTTTAATATTTTATTAAAAGAAAGGTTTCTTTTTCAATTTGGGTAGTATTTTTAAGGGCAGCTAGAATCCAAATGCATCCTTCATTTTAAACTTCTCTATTCTTTTCCTCTTTCCTCTCAGTTTTAACTAAAAAGGAAAAAAAAGCTTTATTGTACATATAACAGAATTAAGTGGGCTTCTTAAAGGATCAGTTGTGTGGATTTCATCTTTATTTAATTTATTGTTGCTGCTTCTCCTGTATTAAAAGCATCTCTCAACAACTCTGCAATTTCTACCATTAACATCATTTGAAGAATGCTTTACATGTATTGCACTTAAAATCAAGGAAATCTCAGTATTATATGAAACATAATGCATATGATGTTCTTTTGATAGAGAAATGTAGGAGTTAAATTCAAAATATCTCACTGGAACTCTTTGTGGCATAGAGTTGCTTTTATATTTATTTTTCTAAATCACCAGCTATAAAGATAATCCATACATATTTCAATGAAACTACAGTAGTTACATTCCTATTGTTAGACTGTCTAATCTTATTTGAAAGCAATATGGTACATATATCACTGTTGGCAATGCTTTCTGATCAAGAGTTTTTGAAGAAATTGAGAAAATCAAGTCTTTGATAATGAACAATATTGTTGATTTATTGTTTCTTTTTCCAAATATAATTTGAGCAGAAGAAATTGATTCTTTAAGAATTGTTAGCTGCTATGTTTTCTATCAAAAAAAACCATGGAATACTAACCTACTACTTTTCGTAGATAAATCTATGGGTACTAAAGCTCTCCTGATTCTCTATTGTAACTTTTAATTGGACAAAACAGTATCATAGGAAAACATTTTTTTTAATCAACCTACCTCGAATAGGCTAACTTAAAGAATGCAGCCCAAGAGCCGAGGTGGCACAGTGATTAGGGTGCAGTACTGCAGGCCACTTCAGCTGACTGTTATCTACAGTTCAGCAGTTCTAATCTCACCAGCTCAAGGTTGACTCAGCCTTCCATCCTTCCGAGGTGGGTGAAATGAGGACCCAGACTGTGGGGGCGATATGCTGACTCTGTAAACTGCTTAGAGAGGGCTGAAAGCCCTATGAAGCGGTATATAAGTCTAACTGCTATTGCTATTGCTAAATCCAGACACATTATTCTTGTGGGATTGAAATTTGGGGAAATTGTGGCATATCCACATCTATTCCTTGCCTCTTTCTGGAGACAATTGGTTATGGCAAGGCCTGATGGACAAGTAGTGATTCGCTGCTTTGGAACCAAGGCCAACATTTGACATATCTTAAGAGTGTTGGGCAATGGGTGTGACCTGGATGCCTGCTATGAGGGGTGTATGGGTGATCTGTCTTCTTCACTGCAAGAACCTTGGGGACGTGCCAGAAAGGAGAGAGGGGTGGACAATCCATGGCTCCCTTTGTTCCCTTTCCCTCCAGCAAAGTGGCAGATAGTTCCATGGGTCAACTATGGAGGAGGAGGAAGAAGTAGCTTCGTCAGGGCTCTGCTGAAGGTAGTGAGGGAAGGGAAATGGCACCACTCTATTTTTAATGTGGAAAGAAGAATGACCCAAGGTGTAATGTGTTTTCTAATAATATATAGAAATGTGGGAAGTAACCATGCCTGAAAAAATTGATAAAATGCTCTTGAAGAGCCCATCAAATGTGGACACCATTGCTTAGCTCCAATATTGGGATTGTTTCTGAAGAGATGGCATTTGGGTAGAAGCAAGTGCTTGGATTGAAAGAAAGAGTTCTTTCTCCATAGTGGTGGAGGTAGCATCCAGACTGGGTTGACCTCATCCGCTCATTGATTGGACTGAGTCTGATAAGACTGTTAAGCCATGCCTTTATTGCTAAGCAGACCCAGCTTTTGACTCAGTCCCTCACTGAGGACGGATGTGTCATAGCAATGCTCCAGAGATATTTGAAATATTTACCACTTTGTCTTATTCAATTGGATTTGTTGACTTGTGAATAGACTTGGGCTGATTAGTGGAATCCCACGCTGGGGAGCTGACAGCCTCGCCTATAGCCCCTTTGGGGGTGGCGATAGCCCTTGTCGGGCCCACAGCCTGTCATTCTGACAGGGCGTCAGGAGTCCAGAGCATTTCATCAACTCAGCTCAAATTCTCGTTGCCTCAATTTGGACAATTGTGACATTGTCCTCTTAGAATTGAGTGATGACCGTGGCTATCAAAAAAGCTGTGGAGCGCCCGTGCCTTCGTTAAAGAACGCTGAAGCAGCTTGGAGAGCGGAGGAGAGAGGCTTGTTGAGGCTGAGAGCACAGAGGGGCTTAGGGAGCAACAGCAGCTCCTAGAACCACCAGAGCGGGCAGCTCACCAGATGGGCTCCACTGCTGCACTAAGGCAATTTAGGTGTGAAACGCCATTTTAAAAGCCCTACAGCCTCAGATTTAAAATGGTGGCCACCAGCGATCAAATGGACACTGAAACAAATGCGATTGCGACAGATAGCCCATAGGAAGCTCCAGAGGACCTGGGTCCTTGCAGGTTACCTCCTCAAGTGGGGAGGTGCGAAATGCCCTCAGAAAAACCAAACATACCACCAGGTCTTCAAAAGCTAAGAAAACCCCTCTAAATTTGAGCACCAAAAAGATAAGGCGCTTGAGTGTTTATACAAAAAGGCCAGTGGCCAAAAGACCTCCTCTGCCTCATGTACTGCTAAGGGGAATTCACAGGGGAAATAATCCCTGCCATTTGTCACCTGGGGACAGAGAAAATAGGGAGTCTTCCCTTAATTTTAGGATTCCAATAGACACATCGGGGCTTTGGGGCTCAGCCCAGGGATGGCAGTCCCCTCCATGCACCGGCTCTGCTGGGCCGCGACCTGCCTTTGTGTTGGATGAGCCAGTGTTCCTCTCAACATCTGCCGGATTTCACCCTGACAAGATGAATCCCATGTGCATGCCCAATTTCCAGGATATCATTGCCACTGCCATTCAGCAGGGTATTGCAGCTAGGCTACAGCAAAGACATGATCTGTCACAACAGTCCCTCCCCCCCGCAAAGGCACCAGTAGTGGCAGACATTGCTCCAGAGGAGCCCCCTCCTTCCCCTGCTCAGTCACAAGAAGATCAGGAGTCTGAGTCAGAGGAAGGTGAGATGCCCCCCGCCAAACCTGCCTTCTCTGGCCTGTTCCAGCCATCTTTATTTAAATTTGGAGAGAGCCGAGGTGGCACAGTGGTTAAATGCAGCACTGCAGGCTACTTCAGCTGACTGCAGTTCTGCAGTTCGGCTGTTCAAATCTCACCGGCTCAGGGTTGACTCAGCCTTCCATCCTTCCGAGGTGGGTAAAATGAGGACCCAGATTGTTGTTGGGGGCAATATGCTGACTCTGTAGACCGCTTAGAGAGGGCTGAAAGCCCTATGAAGCGGTATATAAGACAAACTGCTATTGCTAACTGCTAAATTTCTCTTATTTAAAGCAAAAGCCTCTGCCAAATTTGGTGACAAACCAACTGACACAGCTACTCGACTCCAGGGGATATCAGCTGAAACTATTTTCACTGAACAAGCCATTGAAACTGAGATAGTACCCACTCCAAAGATATTTGTAGGCTTGGTGAAGAGACAATGGGCGTATCCCACTTCGGGCCCGATGCCTACTTCTACTGACAAGACCTTTTTTAATGCAGACAAGGATATGGGCCAGGTGCTTTTACCACCCAGCATAGATGCCCCAGTGACCACATTGCACACTTCGGCTCTGGAAGATGGTTTGAAGCCAGAGGACAAAAAGGCTTTCACACTACAACAAGGTCATCAGGTGGCGGCCTGGGCAATCAAAGCGGCTACTATCGCTTCCTTTTTTAACTGATCTTGTCTCCTCTGGTTACAGGATCCACAACAGTGGGTGCCTGTCGCGGACGTCAGAGCCCACCAGGACATTAACAAGTTGGTAGCAGCCGTTCAATTTTCATCAGATGCCATCTGTCTGCCGTCAGGTTTGCTCTCCGGCAGTTTCGCCAGTCTGTCAGTGGCAGACAAGTTCTCATTCTCACAGACAATATAGCAACCAAGGCCCACATAAAGAGACAGGGAGGGACCAGGTCAAAGGCCCTCATGTTGGAGGCCATGAGACTGGGGCTGTGGGCCAAGAGGAACTTGCTGTCAATCTCCGCGGAGCATATAGCAGGGGTGGGGAATGAACAAGGTGCTGGACACTCTCATGCCCCCCCTTGAGTGGTTATGGGTGGTGTCATTCAGATTTCTTACTCTCAAGGTGGCCTTCCTTGTAGCCATAACCTCTGCCAGGAGAATATCTGAATTGCAGGCTCTGTCAACCAGGGATGATCTGGGTATATTTCACCATGACCGGGTGGTGTTATGGCTGGACCCCTCCTTTATACCCAAGGTGTGCTCCTGTTTTCTCCAAGCCCAAGAATTGGTTCTTCCAAATTTCTGTCCAGATCCGGCACATCCATTAGAGAGAAAATGGCACACCTTGGACGTAAGGAGGGCCCTAAAATCTACCTAAAGAGGACATTGCCAACTAGAAAGTCGGAGGCTTTGTTCGTCTCTTTCCAGCCAGTTTTCCAAGGCGAAAAGGTTACATCCACCACCATTGGCAGATGGCTGCGAGCCTGCATTGCTTCGGCATATCAGTCACAGGGTGCACAGGTTCCGGGAAGGATCACTGCCCACTCCACAAGAAGCACGGCCACCTCGGCCGCTTGGGTGACTCAAGCTTCCTTGCCTGAGATCTGTAGGGCAGCTGCATGGACTATTCCTTTCCCCTTTATAAAAAATGATAAATTGGACAGTTTTGCATCGGCGGAAGCCGCCTTCTGCTAAGAATAAACATATACAGAAAACAAGAGGAGGTACCGGTATATGGGGGGGGGGGGGGAGTTAAATCAAAGACATCCTAAAATTTGCTGGGAAAGCACAGTAGAAGAAAGCAAATTCTAAATTGGAATTTTCCGTATAGATCTATTATGCTCAGCCTGAAGAATTTATTTATATCACCTTTTATTATTTTTACAAATAACCCAAGGTAGCCAATCTATCCAATGCACCTTCCTCCTCCTATTTTCTCCACAATAACAACTCTATGGGATGAGTTGGGCAGAGAGAAACTGCCTCAAGGTTGCTCAGCTGGCTTTTAGGACTAAGGCAGGACTTGAACTCACAATCCCTTGCTTTCTAGCTTAGTGCCTTAGCCACTAGATCAAGCTGGCTCCCACAATGAATGAGTGTATCAGTGATTTCCCTCCCCTGCCCTTACTAGAAATTGTGAACCAGTGTTAATTGATGAAAAAGTCTATATCATTCAGTTAGGGGCTTTAAAAGCACTGAACTTCCTATAACAGATTGATCAGTGACTATATTGTTGGGATAGTGGCCGTAAAGTGGCAACCTATTTGAAGGACATTTGCTGTCGAGGAATAATAAGGGATGTCTTGTTTTCTTCCTGGATTTGGGGATTTCCAAGAACCATGAACTGGGCTAGTCTGGAAAAATGGAAGCTGGACTTAATGTGTGCTTTGATCTGACCAAGTGAGAGCTTGATTATTTTTTCCTGTGTTTTAAGATTTCAGGAAAAGAGAAGCAAGAAACAGTTTATTGAAAATGCTTGCTTTTTACGCTGCTTACCCACTTTGCACATAAAAGCTTATTTCAAATGCCTGGATGATGATGCCCAGCATATTTTTGACATCTTAAGAATTAGTGGAATAGCAGCTATTCAGCATGATAAAAAGGACCTTCGGCCCCTCCCCTCCTTCCTATTGTTCTCATGTTTGGTGAACCATACGAATCTCATATGTAGAGCTCCTAAGAAAATTCCTTATTAGTATAGTCAGAATGTTATTAGTGCTGTTTGGAAAGCACATATATGGTGCTTAATTAAAAAAAAAAGTCCATTGATGCTAATTGAAAGAGGGCCATTAACTTCAATTGCCCTTGGATCACACCCATATATACTTAGCTGGCAGAATAACATTTAATATGCTGTATAATAGAACAAATCAAATCAAATATTTAATGGTGGAGGGCCTTGAGGTTTTTTTAAAGGACAATATCATTTAAGGCTTCAAAAACTAGGGCCAAAGATCACTGTCAAGTGTGGAATTAACAGGCAGTACTCTACTAAACTAATTAAAAAAAATAAAAGATTGCAGCAGAGTAACAGCTGCCTCGCAGGATAATAGGAAACCTGTCTTTATAAATATGCTTGTTTTTCATTACAGAACAGGCAGCCCTGTAATCAGGAGCAGCAGTGGGTCAGATATAGGCTTGGCACAACACAAATACAATTTTATCAAGCAGCCAGGGGAGGTTTTCATCATTTTACAAAATTCAATGGCTTGTAGCATAAAAGTAGAAGTAAAATTATTCCACGGTAAGAGCTCAGATTTAAAGAGAAGGGACCCATTGGCCTCCATGGGGCTTCAAAATTCCACACCACGCAGAACGTCTCTATTTTGGCAGATCCGCGAGTGGCTCAGGGGTGGGTTTCTGCTGGTTTGGTGTGCAGGCCGTTTTGCACTGTTTTTGGATGGATTTCATCAACAACAGGAATATGGTGGGGGAGGGTCTCTAAAGAGCCAATCCTCCAAATTTCTCCCCATGGAGGATTTTCCTTAAATAACACCATGACTATTAGCTAGTAGTGGGTGTTAGGTCTTAAGCACCTCACCTTGAAGTTAAGAATCACTTGTATAAGACTGGAAGGCCAACCCTTTTCAAGATACATTGGCAGAATACATTTCACTCTGCCTCCCAGTTCCATTAGAAAGGAAATCTGTTCACACTGCTAAATAGGTATATAACATACACTTATAAATAAACATCAGAGGATGGAGGATCATTTTCCTGCAATATCTAAAAAAATCTTCCTCCTAGGATTAATATTAGTGTACAATAATTATGAAATGCTTTACTGCATTACACAGTTCAATATGGCAGATGCACCTCTGAATATCTCCTTGAATTTTTAAGAGCTTCTTAAAATGAAGGTTAGAAGCTCTACCATTGAAGGCATTGGGGTATCTGGTAAGGAAATAATCTCTGAAATGAAGACTTAATGGGTCAGAGGTTGTCTAGTTTATAAATAAACATCGCAGATGGAGGAACAATTGGTGTACAGCAATTATGAAATCAAGATATTTTGCAACTTTTGTTATGTTTATGTAAGATTATATAACATTTTTTTCTAATTTGTAATCAATGTTTCCATTTGCTTCTTGTAATTTTTTTTAAAAGGGGGAGCACATCGGGCCTCTTGACTCCGTGAGACCATATTGGATCTCATACCCTGTTTCCCTGAAGATAAGCCCTCCCTGGATAATAAGCCCAATTGGGCTTTTGAGCGCATGCACTAAAATAAACCCTCCTCCCAAAATAAGCTCTCCCTGAAAATATTGCAACACAGCAGCAGCCCTGAGGTGACCATACTTGCCGCCTCCTGTCTTATTTTTGGGGAAACACGGTAGGAAATAGTAAACTGGAGTTTAAATAGTAGTGCAGCACCAATGATATACAAACAAATTTGTGTTACAGTTCTTTATAGTTAAATGTGCAATTGAATCCTTATTCAAAAGTAAAATAAATTTTGGCTTGGATTAAAAGCCATCATCATAAAAAGCCTTTGGTTACAGAGGCTTTTGTCATCTTCCATCGTGACACCACAACTTTCAGCAGCTTAAATTCTCAGCAACTCAGCTCCTAGGTCACCTTAGTGGGAATACTCAGGAGAGAAGGCACCTCTTTCCTAGTTTCTTGCTTTGAGTTGAAGGAAAGAAAACTGGATAATAATGTAAGTACGATCAATTTTCCAACATGCTCCTAGAAAGCTCTCTGCCAACCCAAGTTGAAGAAGGGGTATTTTTAAATACTTTTTCATTTTTTTCCTCCCCACTTGTGGCTCTGGAAAGAGTTTAAAAGAGAAAATGATTTCTCTCATTTTTTTTTCTCTCTATTGCAGGTTGTCCAAAATAATACGATTCTTTCTTAGAAAGAATAACAAAGTTGCCCCAGAAGTTATGCCGAAGAAAAGGCCCTGCATCTTCATCATCCTCAATAAGAGCAACAGAATCCACCCCTTGCAGCCTCTTGGAAATTCCTCTAAGAAGTACTCGAAGGGCGCTTTTGACCTCAGGAGGATCTCCTCCAAACTGAGACATCAACACAATTGGAAATGGAACATCAGTCCTGGTGCATCATCACTATTGAAAATTGCAGTGAGCTAGGCTGAGAAGTTAATTGGACTCTTGACTATACAACTCTTCGCTTATTGAGTACAATGATATGATGACCACAGGTTCTCTAGTTTATAAATAAACATAGCAGATGGAGGAACATTTTCCTACAAAATTATATTTTCCATTTGCTTCTTGTAATTTTTTTAAAAGGGGGAGCACATCAGACCTCTTGACTCTTTGAGACCACATATTGGATCTCATACCCTGTTTCCCTGAAAATAAGCCCTCCCTGGATAATAAGCCCAATCGGGCTTTTGGGTGCATGTGCTAAAATAAGGCCTTCCCCCCCAAAATACCCCTCCTGAAAATATTGCAACACAGTAACAGCCGTGAGGTAACCATGTTCGCTGCGTCCTGCTGGTGGGCAAAGGATAATTGACGCGCAAAATATAGCCTCTCATTATCAAGACAACCCCTGCCTTCTCGAGGTGCCCACCGTTTTCCAACAGAAGGGGCTCTGTCGACTCTTGGGCCCGGCGAGCTCAAGTAGTACTCAGCCTAGAATCATGGATCCCGTTGATTCGGGATGCATGCGACTCTACAGCGAAGGGATTGGCGATGCCGTACCGACGCTAAAGACTTAAGTCAAGTAAGTCAAGCTGCGTCCTGCACCTAAAAATAATAAGACCTCCCTGAAAATAAAGCCAAGCACTTATTTTTTTTTGGGGGGGGGGTTGGTGTCAGGGAAATACGGTAGGCAATAATAAACTTGAGTTTAAATAGTGGTACAGCACCAATGCAATACAAATAAATTTGTATTACTGTTCCTTATAGTTAAATGTGCAATTGAATCCTTTTGCAAAAGTAAAATAAATTTTGGCTTTGATTAAAAGCCATTAAAATAAAAACCCTTTTGTTACAGAGACTTTTGTCATCTTCCATCGTGACACCACAACTTTCAGCAGCTTAAATTCTCAGCAACTCAGCTCCTAGGTCACCTTAGTGGGAATACTCAGGAGAGAAGGCACCTCTTTCCTAGTTTCTTGCTTTGAGTTGAAGGAAAGAAAACAGGATAATAAAGTAAGTAAGATCAATTTTCCAACATGCTCCTAGAAAGCTCTCTGCCAACCCAAGTTCAAGAAGGGGTATTTTTAATACTTTTTTCATTTTTTTCTCCCCATTTGTTGTTCTGAAAAGAGTTTTACTGGTCAATTGGCAATGAAAAGACACTCATAATTTAAATTGAGTAGTTTGACTGAGGGACCATAGTCTTCCTCTCTCCCTCCTCCATCATATTCTTGCATAATACAAGCTTACATTGTGGGACGGCACCTATGATTTTAAAAAGAAACCTGCATTTTTTAACTTGTAACTAAATGTGCATACATATCAATCTGAAATAAGAGTGACATCAATCAGAAAAGGCTATAGCTTGGATTAAAAGCCTCTTAAAAGCCACAGTAATTAGCTGGGAGGCCAAAAGGATCACTGTGATATCATGCCCTTCCATTGTGACATCATGACCCTCAGCAGCTTAGTCTCTCAGCAACTAAGGTCGTAGTCTACAATGGGAGCAGTCCTCGGGAGAAAATATTCTTAAGGGGTTTTTTTTGGTGGGGGGGGGGGACCGTCATTGTTCCTGACTTGAAAAGTAGAAAAGGGATAATAATGTAAGTAAGAATCCATAGCAGTCTTCATTCTTTAAGACAGTCCGAGAAGGCTCTCTGCCAACCCACTCCAGAAATGGATACCTTTAATACCCTCTAAATTTTCCTCCCAGTTCAGCAGTTCTGGGAATAGTTGGGATTGAAAGAAGGCTCATAATTTCAACTGAGAAGTTGATGAACATCACGGTGCTCTTTTGCTGCTCTCCCCAACAAATATATCCCATTGTACACATTAACCTCATCATCCTGAACCTCTCTGCTGACTCATCATAACCATCCATCCACTGTGCCAAAATGTAGATCACCTGAATAAGTTCTCCAAACTTGCCTATTTCCTGGCAGTCTTGGTGGAGAATTTGTTCTTCCACAAGACGCTTTACTTTATTCCAGAATAATTTATCCACAGTCGGGAAAAGGGAAATATAACAGAATATTCCCCGCAAGGAGCTCTTTTGCCTCCCTTATTGTTGCTATCTTCTACCTCTTCCTGCAAAAGGGAAATCTCTGCAAATGATTTCTCTCGTCTTTTTCTCTCTATTGCAGGTTGTCCAAAATAATACGATTCTTCCTTAGAAAGAATAACAAAGTTGCCCCAGAAGTTGTGCCGAAGAAAAGGCCCTGCGCATCCTCATCATCCTCAATAAGAGCAACAGAATCCAACCCATGCAGACTTTTGGAAATTCCTCCAAGAAGTATTCAAAGGGTTCTCTCTGAAGGCTGGGGCGCTTTTGACTTTGGTGCAGAGAAAGCCCAAGAAGGGCAAGATCTCCTCCAAACTGTGACATCAACGATATTGGAAATGGAACATCAGCATTGGCGCATCATCGCTATTGAAAATTGCAGTGAGCTGGGCTGAGAAGTTAATTGGACTCTTGACTATACAACTCTTCTCTTATTGAGTACAATGATATGATGACCTGATTTGTATCCGTGATTCAACTGGACCTCGTGCAGCCAGATCCTAGGACTTTTCCTCCCTGTATTTGTTTCATACAGAATATTTCACATCCCCATTATTATAACTGTGTATCTTTTATGTTGATTTGCTTTTAAAATGCTAACAGAAAATACAGATATTACTATACTGCATATATAGTTCATGGTGGGCTTCTTTCAAGGCAGATACACCTCTGAATATCTCCATGAATTTTAAAGAATATTTTCAGAACATTAGAAGCGCTGCCATTGTTGAAAGCGTTGAAGATTCTTGTAAGTAAATATCTCTGAAAGAACGACTCAATTTAACTTTCCGAAACCTCCAACTCTGCTTTGGGGGGATGCACGACAAAATATGACAGTGCTTAGTATAAGCAACGATTCCCCTTCCATTCTTAGTTTTCCTAGAGCAAATCAAATTGTTGGTTCAGTCTTCACGCACTGAGATGCAAGAATGTTCATTCTAATTTTCATAACGGCATAGTGAGAAGCTGTATCCAACGCCCTTTCTCCGTAGTGGCGGAGGTATCATCCAGACTGGGCTGACATAATCGGCTCACTGATAGGACTGAGTCTGATGACAATTGTTGTTAAGCCACACCCTTGTTGCTAGGCAACCTTTTTTGACTCAGTCCCTCAGTAGCTCCACAGCTAACTTTTAACATCAGATTGTGTGTGAATTTGTCTTGGGAAGCACTGTATTGAGCCTGTTAATTTATGCCTTCAGCCCCTTGGGGGGGTGGCGCATGTGTTTGCCTTTAAGGCAAAGGAGCCTTCAGCGTTGAATTGCCTGGTGGAGATCCGCACTCTACCCCAGGCACACAGCAGCCTGTTTGCCATTTCTCAAGTTCTGATCTTGTGTGGCTTTCTGTAAACTCTCAAAGTATCAGGGGAAATTCCCCCAATCTGACAAGGAGGCTTTAAAAGACACCGTTTGTAGCCTGGGAAGCCTCTGGGGATTGTTTAAAAGGTGTGAAGCGCCATTTTAACCGCTAAAGCCGTTTTTGACAGTTGCCAGCCGCATGGAACGTTAGGAAAGGCACGAGGCATCAGTTTGGCAGTTGACAGTTTCCTTCATTTGCATATTCAAAATGGCGGCCGCAAGGGCTTTGAACATGACAGAAATAGCTGCCAGCTTCTCTGAAGATGAGTTGACAGTTTCCTTCATTTGCATATTCAAAATGGCGGCCGCAAGGGCTTTGAACATGACAGAAATAGCTGCCAGTTTCTCTGAAGATGAAGGCTGTCCACCGAGAATGGAGGGGAACCCAGAACTTGACCAGGGACCCTCCACTTCAGTTGCTGCTGAGGAAAGAATCAGCCAGTCCCACAAGAAGGGAGGCAAAGTGACTGCTAAGTCAGCCAGACCCCAAAAAATCAGAGGTTTCTTCCAGATATAAGAAACAAAGAGACAAGGCTCTGGAAAAAAAATTACAAAAAGGCCAGCAGCAAAAAAAGTCTCTGCCTCTTTAACACCAGCAGGCAGGGATGAAAGGGAGGCTTCCCCAGAGTTAAGACTTCCCATTGACACCGCAGCCATATGGGACTCTTCACAATTCCCCTAACCATGGGAATTTTGGAAGTCCTTTTCAACAGCTAGGCATGTCCCACGCTTGGACTCTCCAAGCAGCGCACTGGAGAAAGACCGTTGGCTTATCTGAACGGTCGTTCTCTGGGCGCTGCGAGGAGAGTCCAAACCCACCCAGTGGGGGGTTTTCTTTCAAACTGTGACTGTATTATTGACTGTGATCTCTTACCATACGATTGTCCTTTCGTTTTTAAACTGATCATAGGGAGGCAAAGGGAGGCGTGGTCAAGAAAAACATTACTCAGTCCAAGGGCAGATAGGCTGTGTTAACCCATGCTTGGACTCTCCTCGCAGCACCTAGAGAATGACCGTTCAGGTAAGCCAACAGTCTTTCAAAGTTAAATCAACTGTCAATTTAGGGGTCAAGGTGGCTGCCCCCTTTGGCCGTGGTCAGCCTATTTCAGATGAGACTCTGTTTGCAGATACCATGGTTGAGGCTGACTCGGTATCTATGCTCAAAATATTTGTCAATTTAGTGCAACGTCAGTGGGCATCTCCCACATCTGGGCCTATGCCCACCTCCACTGACAAAAAATATTTTAATGTGGATAAGGACTTGGCTCAAATGTTACAGCCTCCTACCATAGATACACCAGTTACAGCTCTGTACGTCTCAGCTACTCTTCCGGGAGCACCAGAGGATGCTTTAAAACCTGAGGATAAGAGGGCGGACCTTACTTTATAGCGAGAGCACCAGGCTACTGCTTGGGCCATCAAAGCTTCCACCACAGCATCCTTTTTCATACGCTCATGTTTACTTTGGTTGCAGAATCTGCAGCAAAGCATTCCCATCGCGGATGTCAGGGCCCACCAGGACCTTAATAAAGTGGTGGCAGCAGTGCAGTTTCTGACGCCACCTTGACTTCAGCTAGGTTTGCAGCTAGGGCCTTATCTTCTGTAGCCAGACACTGACTGCTTTGGTTGCGCCAATGGCAGGCGGACATCTGCCACAAGTGGTGTCCGGCATCGGTCCCATTTAAGGGCAGCTCTCTGTTTGGAGATTCTCTTGAGCCATTCCTTATTGAAAACAAGGACAAGTGGAAGGTGCTCCCTACAGCCACCAAGAGGAGATTTTCTTGCACAGCCCCGTATCCGAGACGCCCTGCCTTTCGTGCCCCAGATTACAATTCTTCCTTTCGGAACTTTGACTACGGTTCATCCTTTCGGAGTTCCGATTATGGATCCGGGGGGGGGGGGTTGACAGCAGGGCGGGTACAACCCCAGACAGACACACCAATTTGACAGTGGCCAATGGGGCAACCAGGCCAAGTGGCCATTCCACGGAAACAGAGGCCGCTCCTATCGCTGCAACTAAAATTGAGACCACTGACCATCCCATTGGAGGCTGGATGGCCCTTTTTGCTGATCAATGGGATGTGTCTACATCAGATGAGTGGGTCAGGCACACAGCCAGGCAGGGGCTTTCCCTCAAGTTTCTCTCCATCCTCCTCCCCCCCCCCGGTTTTTCCGGACCTGCCCAGTCTCCAGAAACCCGGCTAAGCAGGCTCTAATGCAGAAGGCAATCCAGCATTTGCTGGACATTCGGGCCATCCAGCCGGAACCTAAACAGCTACTATAGATGCCAGTTTGACTGGCGGGGGGGGGGGGCACATCCAGTCACAAATGACTCAGGGCCTGTGGAGCCAGGAGGACTGACTCCACAGTATAAACTGGTTAGAATTTTGGGTGTTCACCTGGCTCTAAGACAGTTCCACCATTCTGTGGTGGGCAAACATGCTTTACTCCTCATGGATAACGTTTCCACAAAAGCGCATATAAACAGACAAGGGAGTACCTTGTCTGTTTACATGTTCTAGTTTCAATTTTACTGTGAAACAAATTTTCTCCAACTGATTTTGGCGCCTCTTGAGACCACTAGCTTACTTTCCTCTCTCCATGAGTAAAAAAGGAAGCAGAAAAGAGGGAGTAGTTTTAAAATGTGTTTTCCCTGGCCATGAAGTGGCCAATCCTTCCATGGGACAAACTTGGCAATTTTGATAAGGCCTCTGGAAGTGTCAAAGCAGCTTCTTTTCAAAATTTAACAGTAATACTTAGCCAGCGGAAGGTGGCATAGAAACTGTTAGGATAGTAGGAATCACACTGTCATAAGGAAACATATAATGGAATTTCTATCTCTTTTCCTCCTTCTGAAGATGGAATTGCTGGAGGATCTAAAGCAGTGGTGGGTTCCGGATCCTGTTCCAACCAGTACACTCCACGGAGCGTCGTGCAGGCGCTGTATGCGCCATACACATGTGCGGAAGCCTTATAAGACAGGTAAGGAGCTCGCGTGGGTGGGTGGCCCCTCTGGAGCACTGTACCAGAACAGTATCCAGTGCTCTGGGCAGGCTCTGGTATGCCCACACCGAGGTGTACCACCTGCAACCCACCACTGATCTAAAGTATTTGGAGATGTCCTAGAAAATGTAGGATTAGTAGAAATTTGCCTAGTTCTTACTTATAGCTATGATGTTTCTCTACCTTGAGATTTTAGAAGCTGGGTTGCAGGTGGAATTGTGGATGCCAGATGAGATGACCCTTTGCAGCCTATGTAGGAGGGTCCATGTCAAATACTATATAATACCATATCAAGCTATACTTTACTGAAGGTAGAAGGGATCATACCTGAGCCAAAAAAGCTGAACCATCTTTGGAAGATAATATCAAAGATTTTTATGGCTCAGATAGACAGCAAAGGCAGCCCAATGAACAGCTTAAAGCTTCTCTTAAAAAGCACAAGAAGTACCTGACTTTTCCATCCTGAGTGGAGTTTTTGAAAGCAGGTTTTTATATACTTGGAAATTTGTGCCTGTATTTTGTTATTCATGACAAGCCTTTCTTCTAACAATGTCAAATGTATTTGTCTGTTGAATCCTTTTGCATCCACACCAGGTTTAAAACCATTTCTTATTTCTACCATAGGCAATGTAAGTGTTCCTCCCACAAAGTGCTAGTGGCTAGTGCAACAGATGGAAGAAGGTATTTCATACTCCACAAAGATAGGACAAAAGATGGACTTTCATAACCACCCTAGATTCAAGCAAAAAGTAAAAAGCCTAGAAGATGAGAGAATACAGAATACATGGGAGACCATTTTTGGAGCAAACTCTATATATGGCTGGATGGCCACTAATTTGGGAAAGAACCAGAACACTCCAAGTTAATATACACTTTCCGGTAAGTTAATGTACTCTTTGCTCTTTCCCCTCCAATTGAAGGCTGTCCATCTAGCAGAAGTAATTGTGAGTGAGCTAAAGCACCCCAAATCCAGTGGCAACTAATTATTGGACATGAAACCCAAGGAATTACCTCTGGGAAAGTATTCCTTCGAAATTTGAGGGAAGTGGACTATGTAGCAAAAAAATAACATTCACATAATGTTCTCCTTGGTAGTATATCTCTTATTTGGAGAGACAGCTGCTGACAGAAACACAGCTAAAATGATGAGGTTCAAAGAAAAGTTAAAAATGTCACAGCACGTGAATCACATCTTTGTTTTGCTCCTTGATGTCTTCTAGCAGGTGACCAAAATGCTTCACCCACATCACATGTCTGCTTCAGTGCTGTCCTGTTCAATGGTCACCACTGAATTGTAACTCATTAAGAATTTGTGCAAGTATTTACTTGCCGGATTCTGCCTTAATGCCACAACACAAAAATAAAATGTAACTCAGAAGAACAGATAATAGTATAAAAGAGCTGATTGCTCCGCAGGCTGAGAAGTTAATTGAATAAAACATTGGAAGAAATTCTGAAAGAGGAAAAGAACTTCCAAGAGGTTGCAAGACAATTGCTGGTTAGACCCAAAGAGCAAAATGACATGGAATGATTTTGATTCTCTCCTTTCTCTTGACTAGGACTCTTGACTATACAACTCTTGGATTATTGAGTACAATGATATGGTAACCTGATCTGTATCTGTGATTCAACTGGACAGAATGCAGCCAGATCCATCTAGATCTTGAGAACAACCTACTATCCAATCTGAAAGGAATATTATGATAGAGCAAAGCTCCTTTTGTGACAATCTATCTCCATGCAAGTATCCCTTAACAGCCCCCCCAAAGATCCAATGATACCATAGAAGCTATTAAGTTCCTGTGCTACTTTCTTTTACAACATATAGAAGAATGGATCATAGACATAACTTCTACAGCAACAGACAAATCCATCAGTCTCCATTCTTCCTTGCTCCACCTTGTCCTAAGTATACTACAACTATGTGCGTATCTCATATATGTTCCAGTTTAGCGTCAAAAGGCTATTGAGTTCTGATCTGAGAGAGCAGGAAGTCAAGAAATGCGGATCTAAATTGCAATTCTTTCTTCCTTCGAATTAAAGACTTAATCTGAGAGCTTATTTAGGACTTTTCCTCCCTGTATTCGTTTCATACAGAATATTTCACCTCCCATTATTATAATCATGTATCTTTTATGCTTATTTGCTTTTAAAATAATAACAGGAATAATAATAATATACAGATATTATTATACCGCATATACAGTTCAACGTGGGCTTCTTTCAAGGCAGATACACCTCTGAATATCTCCATGAATTTTAAAGAATATTTTCAGAATATTAGAAGCTCTGCCATTGTTGAAGGCATTGAAGATTCTTGTAAGGAAATATCTCTGAAAGAACAACTCAATTTAACTTTCCCAAATCTGCTTTGGGGATTCAAGACAAAATATGACAGTGCTTAGTATAAACAGTGGTCTCCCGTCCATGGATTGCAAGTGAAACTGTGGATGCCAGATGAAATGACCCATTGCAGCCTAAGTAGAGGGTTCCATATCAAATACTATATGATACCATATCAACCTATACTTTACTGATGGTAGAAGGGAGTATATCTGAGCCAAAAGAGCTGAACCATCTTTGGAAGATAACATCAAAGATTTGTATGCCACAGATAGACAGCGAAGGCAGCCCACTGAACACCTTAAAGCTTCCCTTAAAAATCATAAGAAATACCTGGTTTTTTTCATTCTGAGTAAAGTTTTTGAAAGCAGGTTTTTATATCATTGGACATTTGTCCCTGCATTTTGTAGCTCATGACAAGCCTTTCTTCTAACAATGTCAAATGTATTTGTCTGTTGAATCCTTTTGCACCCACCCCTTGTTTAAAACCATTTCTTATTTCTACCATAGGCAACGTAAGTGTTCCTTCCACAAAGTGCTAGTGGCTAGTGCAACAGATGGAAGAAGGTATTTCATACTCCACAAAGATAGGACAAAAGAGGGACTTTCATAACTACCCTAGATTCAAGCAAATTCCCCTAAATACCTTATATAAAACCATCAATACAGGATGCATATCACCTGCCTGTAAAGAAGACTGAGTAGAAATTCTTCCATCGCAGCCATCAACTTAGTTGGAAGGATAATCTTATCATGGCCAGGTCTTCAAACATGGCTATCAATTTGCAGTTGAATTTGGGTGTGTACCCATATACCAGTTCACCTAATGGAGAGAATTTCCTCATTTGAGGCTCCCTTAACATCTAATTTCACCACTCTCCTGGCAGCATATAACTTTTCCATTACTAAGGAGCAAAATACACAGATAAACATGTGGGTGTTCACCAAATTATTTGGCAGGGAAAACATGTACTGTATTTCTAAACAGTCCCCTCAGACTGAGGCAATTTTTGTGGGAAATATAACCAACTATATTTGGACTTTTGAGATTTTTGCTCAACTGGAACCTAGACAACCCCCCAAAGGTTTTGGATGTGTGAAACTGTTAGGTGCCTCCTACCTAAGGTATGGCTTATGCACTTTGGGAGTTCTGGTTCTGGCTGTAAGCTTACAACCTCATCTTTTGCTCAAGCTAAATTGACCTCCTTACATTAGATATTCCATAATATCTCTCTTATGGATGGCTGTTTCCATTGCACTCCCTGTTCCATTGATATCTGTCAGATTTCAGTTTGCTGAGTTAGAATTTGTCCTTCTCAATATTTCAGCATTTTTTGAAATCTATACTAGGATCATGACAGATACCATATGGGGACTGCAAGCAAAGGTAACTAACTAACTGTCTTCAATTGCTATTCAGAATTGCATGGCCCTTGATTTTTAGTCAACAAAAGGGGGTTTGTAATCTCATCAAATCTAGTTGCTACACCTATGTTGACCAACCCAGATTTTCACAGATGTAAAAGTCATGTGAACCAATTAGCTATTTTTCATACTGTAACACATATTGATTGCTCTTCTTCTTTATTTAACATTTGGACTTCTATTACTTCATGGTTACCCAACTTAGGATGGCTCTGTCAGATCCTTTTTTAATATTATAGTTGCTGTTAGTATAATAAAGATTTCTGTTTGTTGTTGTATGTCTTATTTATCCACTGTGCAACTTCATGATAAAGAATCTAGTTGTGAAGTGACAACCAAACATCAAGGCCATGATGTTGAATTCTTACACAGGAAACAAGGACAGGAGTTGTCAGATGCATTTACAAAAATCAAGGAACGATGCTAAAGAACTTTAAAAGATGACTTAAGTATTGAAGGGAAAATGTAGGAAATTAATTTACTATGATACTTATCCAAATTGAGGGTCTGTTGATTTAATAGTTTATTAAGCAATTAAGTGCTTTTGTAAACTATGAACTATTAGCTTATATATTCCTTTGCATGTTAAAAGTAAAATTTCTTTAACATCTTTTGGAAAGAGCTATAGAGGTTGACCACAAGCACTCCATAAGTTGATCATAAATGTCTTCTATGTAGACCAGCTAACAGGTTGTGGCTTTGACTCTTAGTTAAGATATCTTGCAAACTGACTTATTACTGGAATCTAATGAATGTGATGTGATATTTAACTGAAGTAGTGGTCATGAGCATCTGGACAGGGGACCAGAGGTAAGTAAAGGCCAAAAAAAGGTCATGCTTAAAAAAAAGTCACCTCACTTACTAGCAAGCTAACATTCAATATTTTGGCAATCTTTGATAAAATGAAAAATTGCCAGAAGTAAAGTTGAATTTAGAAGACAGACATGGATAGTTCACAATATATAAGAGAAAATTATAATCGGAAAATAAATAACCATAGAGCAATTCAGGAAAGGAAAGAATCATACAAAAGAGGGCTCAATAACTAGTTGAACAAAGAATTAGAAGGTTTTGCTTAGAAGATGGCAAGATAGTATTGAATCCCTAGTTGGAAATGTTTTATTCAGTTTATATCCCACCTTTATTATTTTTATAAGTAACTCAAGGTGACAAATGTACACAACACTCTTTTCTTGTCCTCTTTTCACCTCAACAACAACCCTGTAGATGAATTGGGCTGGGAGAGAGTGATCCATCCAGACGCCCTTCACATAAGGCAGAACTAGAATTATGGTCTCCCAGTTTCTAGCCTGGTGCCTTAATCACTATGAGAGATACACTTATCACATTAATGGAAATGTAGCCCCAAATTAATCCTTCTTCCTCAGAGATAATTTATCCACTTTTGATTTAAGGTCTTCAGGGAAATAGGATGGAGTTGACGGAGCTCTTTACAAACTCCAGATCTTAGTGATACTTGGAATGGACATCTTAATTTCTTGGTTATATGGTCATCTTGGGTGATTGTCCCTGCCTGCAGTGCACAATCTTCTAACTTCTATCCCCCAGTAAAAACCAACCTATCCTTTATCCAATCAGATAAATTTTATTTATTTTTTAGTATATGGCATTTATAGAGGTCATGCAATTACTGATATACAACAGTAATTAACACATTATACATTTAATCACAAATAAATCTTACTGAACCTGTCAATATACAATAGACAAATACATATTGAGAATTTGTAGGTGAATTTCTTTACTTATTTCAATCTCTAGTATGCATTCTGATTTCACAGTTCAGATCTCTAATCTCCAAACAACTGCTGAATTGCATTTGCTAAAAATGCTAAAATAATTTATTTTCTTTCAAGAATCTATATTATAAGATCTGCAAATCTCAGTAAAAAAATGATGTTTATTTTTTCTTTTTGTTAATATTTTGTGTACAATTAAACAAGTATTTACACAGAACTAAATTTAGTAAGTGTGAGAAATATTGACACATTTGAGAATAAAATAAACAAGTACAACTTTTGGAGTATGAGCACATTAATGCATACATATTTGAACAGAGTATTTAATATGTTGATCCAAAGTGATATTTATTTTAATGGACACATATCTTATTAACATAGCTAATAAGTGATATAAATAATGTATTCATAGCAGTTTGTAAAACATTTTTAAATGCTGAACTAATGTTTATGTTACTGCTACTGCATTTCCTGCATATTTCCTATGAGAAGTAAAATTTTATTTTCCAGTATCTTAGGATTCAAAATCTTCCTAAGAATAGAAATGGAATAATTTCAGATGTAGTCACTGTTTAAGGAGTTTCAGGAAGTACCAATTCTACTCCAAAATTCATTTTAAAAGATTGTACAATTCTCTTAATTTTGTCAAAAAATCTTTCAGTGGGAAACTTACTAACTGTACATTACCGCAAAGGTGAACTTTCCTACCACATATCATACTTTAGAAATATTCACTCTAGTGGAAACTGTGATTTTAATGGAGTATGTCATCCATAGATTATCTTTGCAGTCATTCCCTGATCTTTACTGAAATAAATTTTAAAGGAATGCTAAAACTGTACTGTTTTTCGGCAAGATCAAAGTGTACCTCTTGTTCCCAAGGTTTTGTTTAAAGATTTGGTTAAGAATCACTTGTGATTGATACATACATAAACATAATCACACACACAGACAAATATGTATACATATACATAAACACAGAGAACACATATACACACGCACACACTTAAATGCACCTATAGATCCCTACACTACTGCTAAAATACGTTGAAAAACTGATATACTACCTATAAAATTTATGAAGAAAGGATATAATTTGGGTTCTTTTAAAAACAAGTTGGAGTTTGCATCCAGTCCTTTGGCAATGTATATTCAGTGGGGGTAGGTTTTTTTTTATTATCTGTAATTAAATAGCTCAATGAAGGCCTTGATCCTCCCATTCTTTGAATTAGGTAAATTTATCCTCCCTCTTAAATTGTGGATGTTTAGATTTTCATTTTATACTATTTAAAATACTTTTAAATCTGGGTTCATGGCAGTTTTTACCAAACCCCCCCCCTCAAATTAAACAGCATTGCTGTAACAGATGAAGACTCAACTATATCTTCAGTGTGTACCCAATTTGTATTTGTACCATATCAAAATATCCTTATGCGTAGTCTGCGTCTTCCTCAATCTTGGGTCCTTTACTAGGGGCCTAGGAGTTTGAGGACAGCCTGAGTATTCCTACCACTACTCGGAATATTTTGGCCTTTGCTTTCCACATCCACTCCAGTTCTTCCTTCAGGCCCTGGTACTTCTCCAGTTTCTCACAGTCCTTCCTGATTTTTCTGCCACTTGGCTGTATCTATCATTACTGCAGTCTTTTGGACTTTGTCTATTACCAAAATGCCAGGCCTGTCTGCCTTTAACTGGAAATGCCACAGGATCTTATTTTGCACAACCTTTTGTGAGATCTTCCATCTAAACGTAGGAGGGTCTAGCCCATATTCTGCACAGATTTCCCTGTATATAATGCCAGCTATTTGGTTGCACCGTTCAGTGCATGCATGCTCTTCCTGTCTGCATCTTATACCTTGCTATTATGGGTTGGTTAAGCTGCCTCTGAGGCCCTTCTCCATAGTCTGCACCTTATCTCAAATGGGTGTTTCTAAACTTCCATTTTGCTGTTGTTTATACTGGACAGCTTGCCTGATTCTAGTTCTTTAAAAAAAAAAAAAGTAATTACAAATAAATGAAGATATAATTCCTGTAATTATTGAACCAATTAGAGGGCATTGATATTGGGAAGGTTTAAAAGAAAAACAGAATTTTTGGAAGGATAATCATTTTAACAGTTGCTATCCTTCCTAAGAATGATAATAATCACGTTGCCAAGTTTTTAATTCCATCTTGATTTTACATAATAAAGATTCATAATTATCTTTTTAATTAATGCCAGTCCTTTGTAATCATTCCTCCAAAAGTGTTCAAATCCACGAGGGCTGATATATAACCCCATACTTTCTTGACGTTGCTTGTGTGACACTCTCACTGTGTTAATTACTATAGCAGATGATATTTCTAATATTTACTTCTAATCTTGCACTTTTTTAGAATTCATCCAATTCAGTCTGCAATTGGAATCTCCCTCTTTTTGAGTTCTTAATAAACATATCATTTGGGAACAAATTAATTATATTATACTGGGTTGCTATATGAAGTCCCCTGATCATTCTTGTTATTCCCAATATTACCAAAACAACTATCATAACAAAGAAATGAAACAGATGAAAAGGAGCATCCTCATTTTGAACCTGTCATAATTTGAAAAATCCCAGCCTTTGCATTTCTCTAATGTTAATGACCACTTGTAAAGGGGAATGCAAATAAATAAAACTGCATACATTGGAAGTTTAAACGTTGCTCTCCCTTGATGTGCCGGTTAAATGGATGTGTAAGTTGTTAAGTAGAGCACCGTGTGCTTCAGGGGTGGTGGAGGGCCTGGGAGGCTTAGTACAGACCCAGGCAGATGATTCAGTCTTAGTCCCATCAATAGGTTATAGCCATCAGGGTCATTATAGTCCAGCTTGGAAGCAAAAGATTCCACCGAATTCAAAACAAATCATTTTCTTATTCCATAAGAGTAATTCAATATATAATTACGTAGTTGCAAGATTCTATTCTCAGCTAATTGGAATGTGGAACTGAGCAGTTAATTTGGCCTTTGAAAGGCTTTGTAAACTTTAGCCTTAGACTGTCTACGGTCGACCTCACCCCATTCCTAAGAGGTCATAAGCGCATCAGTTTGCCTATCGCCCCTGTCCTAATACTATGAATATTATGAAGGCAGCAAATATGTCAATTCAGCAAAGTCCCTTTTGAAACGGACATTCCAATTGTTCAGATTGTAAGGCATTTGGAGAGACAGGAGTAAGTAAAATGAGTGAAACTTTTAAATCAGATGAGCCTGGCCTTCTGTTTTCCATAAGAAAGCTGAGACTCGCATCGCATCGCATCGCATCGCATTGCATTGCATCGTATCAGTTTGGCTCCTCTGCAAAATCAACAGAAAGGAAAGTCGGGTGCTACTAGGGCCTGGAGCTGGGTAGGATGGAGAGGCCGAATCCTGCTATTCCCTTGGGTGGCTAGATATGGTAGGAAGCATGCTGAACTATAACAGTATAAGCTATAACAGTCGTTCTGCTGCCAACTTCAAGCTCCTTTGGGTGATTGAGTAGCTGGGTTGGGAGTAAGATGAGGCCTAGGTGACACTCAAGGGGCGGGGTTGGCTTTGGGAGACCCTTTGGTGATTGGATGGGAAACAGGCCTCAGCCTACAGGCTGTAACAGCCCCGTGTGATAGTGAAGGATCAGAGGGTGGAATGTATGTGCAGATGAGGCCCTGGGGATTAGAGGAGACGGGACCCAGTTGTGAATGCAATGGACATGAGAGTGTGGAATATGAATTCTGATAAAAACATTTCCTCTTCTCTTCATTTCTTTGCCTTGGCCATTAAGAGCTTTGCTCCTTTCCTGTCTCCCACTGCAGAAGGAGGAGGGTCGCAGGGGAGCTGCCCCAGAGAAAACTGTTTGTTCTTTTATTCTGCTCTGCAATAGGAAAAGAGGGGGCGGGGGCTGCACATTAACAGCTAAGTTAGCACCTTAAAACCACTAGCCAGGATATCAGAAACAAGAATAGCTTGTTTGTAAGAAAAACCCTAAAACCCACATGAACTGATGTCAGCGTTCCAAATACCATGTAGAATCAAATCAGAATCAAAGGCAAAACTATGCTTAAAGTTCCAATTTAATAAAGCAGGCATGTTGGCACATAGCTATGGGGATCCCAACTCTGGAAGTTACATCAGAATCCCACCCAGCTAAAAGTTCATGATCTTGTCCCCACACCCACAATCCATCACATGGTCCAATCTCCTTCTTCCACGCTGGCGTCCATGCCCAGCTTCTTCCAGTCAGGTGTACTGGTGTGGAGACAAAGGATGACCTTGGCTTCTAGCAAAGAATGAAAAACAATACATTCCAAAATCCTACTCCTTCTAATCCCCCCTCCCATTGACTATACTTAAAGAAACAGCATAATGAAATAAGAGAAAGTGTGGCAGGCCAAAATTCTAAAAGGAATATAAATGCAGGCCTGACAACTGGCACATTTTGCAAGATACCCGTGACCTGGGGTGAAAAACAGGTGAGATGACATTTAGCTATTTAACATAACAAGTGTAAGAGTTTAGGGGGGGGGGGCTGAAATCCAAATAGCCAATCAATATTATTTGTATTTGTATTTATTTGTCTTGTATGCCGCCCACTCCCGAAGGACTCCGGGCGGCTCACAATAGACAAGGGAAGGGGGAAAACTAGACAAAGACAACAGTTTAAAAACAGAAACCGCAACATTCACAATTTCCGTGGGGCTGGATGTTTCACAGGCCCCCTGGCCTGCTGGAGCAGCCAGGACTTGGTGGCTTTGCGGAAGGCCGGGAGGGTAGTAAGGGTCTGGATCTCGACAGGGAGATCATTCCAGAGGGCTGGAGCTGCAACAGAGAAGGCTCTCCCCCGGGGGGTCGCCAGCCGACATTGGCTGGCGGATGGAATTCGGAGGAGACCTAACCTGTGAGATCTAATCGGTCTATGGGAGGTATTATCTGTTATGCATGCATTATTAGGGGAAGGGCAAAGGGTTGAATGCGACCATCCCTTGACCATAAAAACTGCTGTAAGTTCCTAATCTTGGTCCTTGGTTAGCTTTTCAAACTGGGGTCTTTATATCTTGGTACCAAAATAAAAGTATAATCCTGTATCACACCTTGTGTCCAATGACTTATTGGCTTCGAAACCAAGCAAGAGCCCAGTTTGGAGGACAACAATAGTAGCTTCTGCTGACCAGCTTTAGACATCCATGCATGGATGAGTATCTAGGTTGGGAGCAGACCGAGGCCTGTGGGATGGGAAAGATGAGGTGGTGGTGGTGGTCATTGCACTGCCTATGTGTGTGGCAGTGGTGGGTTTCAAAAAAATTTGGAACCTCTTCTGTAGGTGTGGCCTGCTTTCCGGGTCCACTGGTAGAACCTCTTCTAACCGGTTCGGTAGATTTGACGAACCGGTTCTACCGAATAGGTGCGAACTGGTAGGAACCCACCTCTGGTGTGTGGCCTTGTAGTCATAAAACTGAACAATGGCACTTTGTAACTGGGCAATAAATATCTCTGGGGCAGGGGGAGGAGGTAATTTAACTTTGAATGGCCATTAAGTGATTGGTTGTAAACCGAGGACTACCTATAAATACAATTTAAATTCTCTTCAAAATAATTCCCTTGTTCAGGGAGTATCCACCATGTGTTCACGTTATTAATTCTTTCTATTTAATCCACCCTTGCGGGCAGAGATCCCCACCAAAGTGCAGCAACCTCATGTTTTGCAAATACTCGCAGTGTGAAATCATGGATATTGTTCTGAATGAATATTCTCTAATAATTTGCCCGGCTTGAATGAATAGCAAACTCCATCTGACAACAATACAAATCCCATTAACTAAAGCTCTTCACAATAGGACTAGCTTAATCCATTTAACACGTGAATCAATGTGAAATTTCATCAGCTCAGAGGGAATTTAAGAGGCAGCAGTAGTTTTTTAGTTCTTCTCTGCAGAATCCAAGGCAGAATAGTGAGGAGTCAAAATATAAACTGGGGGAACCATTTCTTTTTTGAAAACATACATAGTACACTCTGGGGAAAACCAGTCACAGAATTTGTCCTGTAGCCCTTCAATTTGGTGTCTAATATATTATTTTTGCCTTGCTATCTATGACGAAGAACATGTTCTAATAAAAATATTGTAATAGTCTTCAAGACCACCCTCACCAACACTGACAGAGCAAGCCACTAACATATAAACGGAGAGCAAACTCCATTCCTTACTAGCACTGATGATGTTACATAGTTTGGATAATGAACTGTCTGCAGGAAAACAACCAGGGTCAGTGGGCACTAAGAACCCTTCCTGTTTATATTTATGTATTTATATTATAGTTATATCAAAAGCAGGTAAATATCCCACTCAGTGTGCTAAGTATCATCCAATTTCGTTGATTCATGTTGATACAAAGATTTTAACAGCAGTATTATGAGTATTATGAGCCGAGGTGGCGCAGTGGTTAGGGTGCAGTACTGCAGGCCACTTCTGCTGACTGCTATCTGCAGTTCAGCAGTTCAAATCTCACCGGCTCAAGGTTGACTCAGCCTTCCATCCTTCCGAGGTGGGTGAAATGAGGACCCAGACTGTGGGGGCGATATGCTGACTCTGTAAACCGCTTAGAGAGGGCTGAAAGCCCTATGAAGCGGTATATAAGTCTAACTGCTATTGCTATTGCTATTAGTAAGTTGATTACAACAAGTGATATTGTTTGTTATGAAGAATGATCAAGAGGGTTTATAAAAATTGGGCAAGGAGTAGATATTAGATTAGCTGTAGATCTAATAGATTTGAATAAAAATAAAGATCAGTTTGTTATAATCTCATCATTCCGTGTTGTAGAAGTCTAGCAAAAGACACAAAAATGAATGTGTATTAAATAGAATTGGATTCATCACATGGATTAAGATATTATATGAGTTACCCACATCTAGAATAAATGTTAATGGCTTGTTATCTCCCACTTTCCAACTATTTAGAGGAACTAGATAAGGATGTCCACTTTCACCTTTTTTTAAATATCTGTGTGGCACCCTTGATTTATGCTATTAAACAACTTAGAGAGATTTACAGAGTAGCAGATAACTCAATTGAACACAAATTGATTTTATTTGCAGATGACATTCTTTTGTTTATTTCTAAACCTCATACTACGATTCCAGAGTTGATGCAAACTATAGATGCCTTTAGGAAAAAGGCACTCTAGAATTGTAACTATCCTTTGCAGTATTTTTCTATGTCTGTGGGTGGGATTTTTTTTGCCAGTATATCCATTTGATTGGCCATGGAACTTGTTAATTTTTGCCAATTTTTTATGCTTGCCCTTTTTTCTGGGTTTTTTTTTGTGGGGGGTGTGTGTGTGTGTCATTATTTTAAAAGTAATAAAAGATTAAATTAAAAATGATGGGACTCTGGGATGGATTATGATATCCCTGGGCCAAAGGATATTTCTGTATCAGAGACAGCTGAATATTTTTCTCTAGTGAATGGTTGCAATTCATTCTACACCCTGTCTGAACATAGAAATGTACAGCCCGAGCACTGATTGACTACTGAATTCAAGCCAATCTTGTTGCTTCCTGCTTGTTCAAGGAGAAGGTATTAGTGATATTGAAATGTTACCACTAATTTCTTAGACGAAGGAGTGACGAGAAAGCAGGAATTAGCTTGAGAAATTGAGAGAGGCTCCACATTTTTAAATTGTTGATTTTTATTCAGTTACTGTAAGGAGACATCCATTTGATTATGGAGCTGAAAAAAATGGAGGGTGTTCTGAAAACAGGGTTAACATGGTTTTCCATAAGCAAGAGTATCATTTTGTATTTTCCATGGTTTAAACTAATCTTATTTGGTTTCCCATGAAACCAGAAATGTGTGTAATCCTGTGGCTAACTAAAGAAATCATCAAGATACTAAGTTAATTCCGCAGACTTAGGAAAATATCCAGATTGTTTCTAAAATGTACATATTGCCTCAGCGATCTTTGGATAGAAAGTGTTTTTTTTTTAAAGTTAAGTAAACAATTGATGATGATGATGATGATGATGATGATGATGATGATGATGATGATGCATCCATATGGTACAATATATAGTAATGCCATTAGGTTCCACCACAAAACCGTGTTCGACTAAAGGGCGCTCGACGAAACCGCGTAGCTGATGTCATCACAGCGCGACAACAGCGTGGAGAAAAAAGCACGCTGTAAACGCTAAACCTAAAATTAACCCCTAAACCTAAACCTAACCCCCCTAAACCTAATCCTAAACCTAACCCTAAACCTAACCCTTAACCTAACCCTAAACCTAACCCTAACCCTTAACCTAACCCTAAACCTAACCCTAAACCTAACCCTAAACCTAACCCTTACCTTAACTTGAATCGGCTTGCTTTCAAAGCTCTATTTAAAGCGCCCTTCTTTCTCCGCGCTCGCTGTTGTCGCCCTGTTGATGACGTCAGTGACGCGGTTTCGTCGAGCGCGCTTTAGTCGAGCGCGGTTTTGTCGTGCCACGATGCCATTAATGAATAGCTCTCCTGAGCTTAAATGCCAGGTTGTATCTTAGACTATAATTGATCTAGGCAGAAATGATTTTTTTTAAGGTTATGGAAAGAACAAAGGAATAATATTTAACATTCTGTAATTTTGCATAAATTGTACTCCTAGAGAAACGAGTGGCAAAACTTTTGTTATTTTTTCACTGAGCAAACAATGTTCTTAGTGATAGATTCCAATCCAGGGTAGGATGATGTGATGTACTGCAATGAACCCCATAGCTGGTGATTCAGTCTTAGTCCCATCGATAGGTTATAGCTATCAGGGTCATTATGGTCCAGCTTGGAAGCAAAAGATTCCACCGAATTCAAAAGAAATCATTTTCTTATTCCATAAGAGTAATTCAATATATAATTATATAGATGCAAGATTGTATTCTCAGTTAATTGGAATGTGGAACTGAGCAGTTAATTTGGCCGTTGTAAGGCTTTGTAAACTTTAACCTTAGACTGTCTATTGTTGACCTCACCCCATTCCTAAGAGGTCTTTAAGGGACGCGCATAAGCGCACCAGTGTGTCTATCGCCCCTGTCCTAATACTATGAATATTATGAAGGCAGCGATAATATGTCAATTCAGCAAAGTCCCTTTTGAAACGGACATCCCAATTGTTCAGATTGTAAGGAGTTTGGAGAGACAGGAGTAAGTAAAATGAGTGAAACTTTTAAATCTGTGGATGTTCTCATTTTATGAAATATTTTAGAATAATTATTCATTTTAAGCCCATTGATTAAAGATCAATCCTAGCTTAAATCTGAATGTAGCATATAAATAACTAAAAAGAAGAAGGGACATCGATCTGGATTCCTCTTGAACTGAAGATTGATTGAGTGAAGATTCTACTTCTCTGTTTCCCTATGCAGGTAGCTGAGCTAGAAAAGTCAGAGTTTCTCTCTTTATTCTAGGTAGGATAGCAATAGCACTTAGACATAAATACCGAATACTGAATATATATTGTAGAATGAAAACGAGGTTTTTAGTTATACTAGATGAAAAGTCTGAGATGGTAAATACTATTCGAGGATGTGGATGTTAAAACACTTGTAACCAAACGACATGCTATATGTAATGATGGTTTTTTTTAAAATCTTATTTTTATTTTATTGTTGTGTGTATTAAATATATATATATATATATATATATGACAGAGAGATACGGTGTGTGTGTGGGGGGGGAAATGTAGTTGGGATGGATTGCCACAGGTAGGGGAATAAGAAACGATACTAAATTATAACCTATTAAATGAAATAATAAATGTACAAGAATGATAAATGTTAAAACACCTGTAACCAAATGACATACTGAATGTGATGATGGGCTTTGTTTGTTTTTTTCTTTTGTGTGTTTCTTTTTTTTTTCCTTTTTCCTTTTTCCTTTTTCTTTTTCTATTGTTGTGTGTATATGTTGTCTATGTAACAAAAAAAAATTATAAAAATAAAACACCATTTCACAGTGTTTTACATCCCTCTCTAAGCGGTTTACAGAGTCAGCATACTGTCTCTGAGTCCTCATTTTACCCACCTCGAAAGGATGGCAGGCTGAGTCAACCTTGAGCCGGTGAGACCCAGACTGCGAAACTGCTGGCAGCTGGTGATCAGCAGAAATAGTCTGCAGTACTGCATTCTAACAACTGCACCACTGCTGCTCTGGGTGGGCATATATTTTTCAAATAGTTTAAGCATTTATAGCAAGGCTGTCAAACTTGTGACATCACGTTGCCATCATGTGATGTTTCGTGATGTTTTTTCCCTTTGCAGAGCTGGGGTGTATCTGGCCCGTGGGCCACCAGTTTGACACCCCTGATTTATAGCATTTGCATCTTCTCACAAAAAGACATGGGCCTCTTTGTGAAAGGAAAGTGTCAGGAAGAGGAACTTAGGCAGATGGAATTGCACACCCAATCTCACATTCTGTGAGAAGTAAATTATGGCAGAATAATATTTCCCTTTGGATGTGAAATAGTTAGAAGAGGTTCCACCAGTGGACCCGGAAAGCAGGCCACACCTACAGAAGAGGTTCCAAATTTTTTTGAAACCCACCACTGCCCTAAACATTAATCTCTTGAGCAGCACAATCAGAAATGGTCATAGAGGCACACAGTCTCACAGCTGGATAGGAAGTGTCAGCCCTTCAGTGGGACAATTGGAGTACTATTGAGGGTACTAATTCCATCAGGCTTCTCATCCAAGTGACATAGAATGTGCTACGGAGAGAACTAGTTCTATTTTCCAATGGAGAATACTAGTTTTCTGCTAAAATGAAGCTTCCATTGTTGGAACATGTTCACCACAAACTGTAAGCAGTCCATCTCTGTGGCAGGGCATGCAAAATATGTGAATGAATGCATTATTGTATGTTATTGCTCGTTTAAAAGCTAGTGATATGCCAGTGTTGCATCAGTATAAGATATACATATCTTGAATTTTAAAGAAAATTATCAAGTATTGTAGCATTTCTTAACCACTTATCTCCCTTCCTCTATATAGAATAGAACACAACAGAATAAGTGAAGGGAGAGGAGAGGGGAAGGAAGGGGAAGGAAGAGGAGAGGAGAGAATAATTGCAAAGACCATAGGAAATTAATACATAGGGCAAGCTATTGAGCTGAACCATCACTTTCATGGTTAGAGATATGGACAGGAAGCGTGTTGCATTTCTAAAGTGATCTTAGTCACTTAATATATGATGTTTGCTATCAGCCCCTTTCCTGATCACTGGCTAATTATGATCCAGTTTTCACATTTGCCATTGGTTAACTCTTTACTTTCATAGCTATGGGGCACAGAAGGCTAACTCTTAATTTTCTCAGGCATGGATATAGTGTTGACTGAACTCTTAATGTGTTAGCAGAAAGAACAATGAAATTTTCATGGGACAGCTGTTCTCTTCAAAATGTTTGTGCAAGACAAACATTCTAGGGAGGGTAGACACTGTAAAAATTAGAATGCACAAATCAAACTTAAAAGAAACAAACAAACAAAAAAAAATAAACATAATGTTAGCACCTAAAGGTATAGAAGGAAATTTTCCAAGTGTCTGAACTGATAATGGTTGATATGAACTGATGTTTCCACAACATTATTTTATATCCTTATAGATAAACTTCATTATTAACTTTTCATGGGACAACTGTTCCCACAGTAAGAATGCTTTGCAAAATATAAGAAATGGCATTGTGAACTTGCTAGAATCAGTCTAAGCATAGGAATGATGGATTCTAATAAAAAAAAAAACCAGCCGCAAAGTTAGAATAACATATCAACATCTCCTCTTACCATTTTCAATGTTCAATTAAATTTTTTACTGCTGTTCCATTTCTCTCTTTCTTTTTTCCCCCTCTTTTTACATCAGTTTTACACAAACTAGGCCAGAGTAAACTAAATATATATAATTTATAAACAATCTGGGGGAAAACGTCTGAATTATTTATGTCACTTTTTGAAAAATGTGTTTGTTCTTTTACAAAAAAAAATAAAATAGGTATTGCTCTTAATCACTGTGGTGCCACGAATATGCTGAAAAAATCAGGACTCCCCAAGTTTCTTGTTTGGAAAGAAGTAAGTTCAGTAACTCAATCTGCAATTGGAAAACCAAAGGCAAACTGATTCTGAATGGTCTAATTAAACAAGTGCCAATTACTGAATAATTCTCTGGCCTAAACAGAAGCGCATTGTATATGGAATGGTCTTTTTGTGCCTTAGAGTGCCTTCCACCAGATGCCCTTTTAAATTGTTTTGAATTCTCTGTAGGCAATAGATAGCGAAACCTACAGAATTTAGTAATGGCAAAGAGGAAGCAATCATGTGGCTACTTGCTAGTTAAAGAGTCTTGGAAAAGGCATCTGTTATATATGAATTACAGACCTAGGGGAACTTTGACAGTTCATAGACCAGACCTAATTTATTAAATGAAGTTTCTAATATAAACAGTAATTCATTTCAGGCACTGACACCAGAAGTCTGGGTTATGTGAACATTGTCTAGAGAACTGTCACCTCTTCAAAATCAAATCAAAAGAAAGAAAATAATCAACTGCCCTGAAAAAGGGAACAGGGCACTGATCAGACTGTTGTAGGTTAAAAATGAACAAATGCATCTTATATCTTTATCCTAAAAGAAAACACCCAAATGCATGAAGCAGATTATTCCAGTGAAAATGTATACTTATTTTACAGCAGTAAGCTTTGAACGGTTTTCCGATACCGTTGCAACCGCAATTGGGACTAAAATTTCCCTTGCTAAGCAAGGAAGTGGTTAAGTGCCTGATTTCATGACCTTTTTGCCATGGTTGTTAAACAAATCATGGCAGTTGGTAAATGAATCATGTGGTCATTAAACGAACCAGGCTTCCCCCATTTAATGTGTTTGTCAGAAGCTTCCAGGGAAAGTCGCAAATGGCAATCACGTGATCTGGGGACGCTGTCTGAATTTTGATCATGTGACTATGGGAATGCTGAGATAGTCAGAAGTGTGAGGACCTGTTGTATGTCACTTTTCAGTGCCATTGTAACTTAGAACTAAATGAGAGGTTGGACGTTGAGGACTACCTATATATCTATGTGGTTAGAAATATTCTCAACAATGAAACACAGAACTTGCATTAATGTAAGAACTCAATTCATTGGGGATTTTCAAGATCAAGGATTAGAGTTATTCTACATTTATACAGTTATCCTAGCAAAACTACCAATTGTAATCAGCAGGGTAACAATAACCTTTGGAAGACACAATTGTCGAGAAGACAGCAAACCAGTGGTGGGTTTCAAAAATTGTTCGAACCTACTCTGTGTGTGTGGCCTCCTTTGTGGGAGTGGCTTGCCACCCATGTGACCGGATGGGAGTGGCTTGCCACCCATGTGACCGGATATGAAGATGCCGATGATACTTGTCAGAACCACCTTAAATTACCTCACACACAGCACTGGCATGCATAAGAATATGATGTAAACTTGTTTTTTAAAAGGCATCTTTGGTTTGCGTTAAAACAACTTCAACACACGCCATGTTCTGATTGCACCACAAACGCAGTAGTCATCCTTGCCTTTCACAGAGGCACTGAGTTTTATAAATATGAGCATGATAGTGTAGAATAATCATATCCAAGGACCAGTGGTGGGTTTCAAAAAATGTTGGAACCTCTTCTGTAGGTGTAACCTGCTTTCCGGGTCCACTGGTGGAACCTCTTCCAACCGGTTCGGTAGATTTGAGGAACTGGTTCTACCGAATAGGTGCGAACTGGTAGGAACCCACCTCTGCAGCAAACCATGAATAAACATAACATAGTATGTGCCTTGGAGGCAGTTTGACTCATCCATATGCTGGCCAAGAAGGGTTAATATTTGGGATGCCAAGGGAACTGAAGGTGTAAAACCAAACAGTACGAGATTTGTTCCCCTGACTTATTCAAATCCTTCTTAGGAAATTTATTGTAACACATTATATGTAATTATGGTTATAGTAACAAATAATATACTGTATTATTAGTACGCATTCATTCTTGGCAAATCCTTGTTCTGGAACGGAAGTAAGCTATTTTGGATAGATTTGGGAATCCAAAATGAATCTGTTAGGGATAAATGGAACATTCCAGAAGCTTTAGAGAAATCCAGTTATTTGAAAGTACAGAGGCATAAAAGCCACGTTCATACAATCTAATCAGTTGTGGCAGTAGTACTATATGCGGCATAGACAGAGTGGAGCAGGAGAGGTGGGGGGTAGTTTTACCTAAATTCCTACTGGACAATTGTGAGTCCAACTGCTCCAACAGCCAACCATATTGATTGCACTCTTAAAAAATGATATTGTGCAGTCTTAAAATCTTGTGCTATGAAACTGGATAGCAAGCTACAACCACACTGAATACAGAATGGGACAACTTGCCACAGCCAACTTGCTGTGGTCAACTCACCACTGCCAATTTGTCATGGTCAGCTCGCTATAGGATAATTCGACATGGCCAATTCGCCAAGGGGACAACTTGCCACAAGACAATTAATTTAGTTATTTAAAATGATTTTAAAAATATTTTAAGTCTTGTACTTCACAAAATTCACTTTCGTCTTTCCCTTTGCATTCTTCCTTTAATGATTCTGTTTTACTCTTTCTTCAATATTATGTGACTTTTATCTCACAGTAAGTTGTCCCGTGGCAAGTTGGCTGTGGCGAGCATGTTTGAATCATTCCTGGATTATGTAAACCAAGTTTACAGGTAGTCCTTGATTTATGACTAATCGATTAAGAGCCGAGGTGGCGCAGTGGTTAAATGCAGCACTGCAGGCTACTTCAGCTGACTGCAGTTCTGCAGTTCAGCTGTTCAAATCTCACCGGCTCAGGGTTGACTCAGCCTTCCATCCTTCCAAGGTGGGTAAAATGGGGACCTGGATTGTTGTTGGGGGCAATATGCTGACTCTGTAAACCGCTTAGAGAGGGCTGAAAGCCCTATGAAGCGGTATATAAGTCTAACTGCTATTGCTATTGCTATGACTATAATGGAGTCTGCAATTACAGTCGTAAGACAGGCTGATTGTTAAGTGGATCACCACACCCAATTTTACAACTTTCTTGCAGCAGTTATTAAGCAAATGTGGTCGTAAAGTGAACACGGCACTCATAAAATGAATGTCACAGTTATAAAGTGAATGATAACGTCTTTAAGTGAATCCATCATCTGCAATGGGCATTTTTTGCTGGAAACTGGAAGTAAACACCAGTTTCCAGCATAAAACATTATAAATTCCAGTCATGTGACTGCGTGGTGCTGCAAACAGCCCTGAAAGGGGGGGGGCAGTTGCCAAGTGCCCAAAATGTGATCACGTGACTATGGTGATGGGGCAACCATAAGAACTTTGAATCTAGGTTGTAAGTAGCCTTGGGGAGATCTATCATAACTTTGAATGGTTTCTAAGTGATTGGTCATAAGAAGAGGATCACCTGTAAATAATCCAGCATGCCAATTTGATTTTAAGAAGGCTAAAAAAATATATAATGAATAAATAAGTATATTTCCTCAGGCACAGAGATGTAATAGAATGTTATGTAGAGCATGAATGTCTCTCTTTGCATCTATATATATTTATTTCTGAATGACAATACAGCTATCTAATAATATCCACTGGATAGAAAGATAACCCAGTTACATTAAAATCTGAAATAAATTTTCTAGTGTTTTCCAGGATACTTTTCTTTCTGCCCCAGAAACGCCCATGAAAGGATTTTTAATAAGGCAAAAATACCTAATAATGGGTGTGTGTTGTCAACAACCATTTCTTGTATGTTTTGTGTCTCCAGAGATACAACTACATCCCTAAATATCAGCTGTAAATGTGATTTTTTTCCCATTCTCAATGATGAATTCAGTGGCAGTTAGACTCTTTGCTGAAAAAGCAAAGTTCTGCCAGTAGGTTCTGTTCAGTGGTGGGTTTCAAAAATTGTTGGAACCTACTCTGTGGGTGTGGCCTCCTTTGTGGGAGTGGCTTGCCGCCCATGTGACCTGGTGGGTGTGGCTTGCCGCCCATGTGACCGGATATGAAATTATGAATTAGTACTTAGGTTGGTCCAAGTAGCTATTCAGAAACTCTGGCATTGAAGCATACAAATCTTAAAGCTGTCAAGTTACAAGATCCTTGCCAGTGGTGGGTTTTAAAAAAATTTGGAACCTCTTCTGTAGGTGTGGCCTGCTTTCCAGGTCCACTGGTGGAACCTCTTCTAACCGGTTTGGTAGATTTGACGAACCGGTTCTACCGAAGAGGTGCGAACTGGTAGGAACCCACCTCTGGTTCTGTTTCACATTTTACATGGGACCAGAGGCTTTTAGAAAGAAATAGACATAGAAATAGAAATAGACTAACTAATAAACCTAATGGATCAACCTAATGGAAGGCCTGAAGGCCTGATCCAAATATGACCATTTGGGCCATCTGACACCACCACCCCTGGTTTCCAGATGGCCTTCCAGCATTCTACATATAGCCTTCCATACCACAATCCATGGATACAATGGGAAAGTATATGAGAGATCATACGGCAAGCACCCCAGGTATAGTTTTTTGCAGTTGAGTTCCACTTCTTTGAAGTACATTATATAGGGGGTGATATATATCTTTTTGAATTGGAGAGGGAAAGAGAATTTCTGACAAAGATTGCCTTCTAATAACCTTGTACCTTTCCCAATATCAACCATTTTATACAAGCTTAAAATGGCACAATATTAGGATATCTGAGGTGAGTCTCTAAGCTGAACGAAGCAGGTTTTCTGATAAAACTGGGGGCTTTGTTACAAACATCATATTACTGTTGTCGTACATGGGCATAGAGGTAAAATCCAGATGGGTGTATTGTTACAGAGGAATAAGTATTTTTTTTTTAAAAAAAAAAGCAGAGAGGGAATTATGTGGTATGTTTTAACAATAATAATAATGATATATGTGGAATTGCTTAAGACCGTTCTGGATGAAATCCCATTCTGAAAATGCCTAAGGTCACAGCAAGAAATAGTCCAATATTATTTCAAAGAATTCAGCACGGAAAACAGAAGTTTCAAATCTCAAAAGCAATTTGCTCTGTCTGGCACATAGCAAAAGGTAAATCTGTGTGATGCACTTTGAAGAGATTGAGACTCTGATGCATTGGCAAACCAAGTTAATTGCTTTGATTCTATATTCCATTTGACTGATAGGGTCTATAAAATCATTAATTGAATTACTATTGCAGAATAAGTAGTGCATCAATTTGAATTCACCAGACCCCTCCACCCCTCCCTCTCCCCACATTTTGAGAATCTAATCCCAATGTTGATATGTGCGTATTCTTGAAGAAGGGCTCAATAAATAGATCTGCTATTCAACCTAAACAAATTTATTTTTCCAGATGTTCTGTGATTGCATTAGAAAATTGTAATGCTGACTTCATGCTATCTGCAACATAAAACCTGTGCTGGTTAGTAGTTTATGCTGGCACACTTTTATAGAATCATTTATAATAAAGACCAAGCACAAAAGACATTAAAAAAATAAGGACATTTCTATTGTTTTCAAAGAAACTTCCTTCAGTGCCTTTATCTGATAGATCCAGCAGTTGTTATTTTTCCTTGAGTTGTCTTACCAATTGATTAAACTACAAAGGCACTGGGAATGAAACAGAAGACTCTTATTTATTAGAAAGAGCAGCCAAGAAACACTGAACATCCTATTTAGTATGGGCAAAAAGTACTGACTTATTTTTGGAGTTGGAAGGTGGGATGGGATGATGGTAGAAAGAACAATTTTTTAGAAGATGATACATGTAGATCAGAGGTGGGTTCCTACCAGTTCGCACCTATTCGATAGAACCGGTTCGTCAAATCTACTGAACCATTAGAAGAGGTCCCACCAGTGGACCCGGAAAGCAGGCCACACCTACAGAAGAGGCTCCAAAATTTTTTGAAACCCACCACTGGTCCTTGGATATGATTATTCTACACCATCATGCTCATATTTATAAAACTCAGGGCCTCTGTGAAAGGTAAGGATGACTACTGCGTTTGTGGTGCAATCAGAACATTGTGTGTGTTGAAGTTGTTTTAACGCAAACCAAAGATGCCTTTTAAAAAACAAGTTTACATCCTATTCTTATGCATGCCAGTGCTGTGTGTGAGGTAATTTAAGGTGGTTCTGACAAGTGTTGTCGGCATCTTCATATCCGGTCACATGGGCGGCAAACCACTCCCACAAAGGAGGCTACACCCACAGAGTAGGTTCGAACAATTTTTGAAACCCACCACTGATGTAGATTGAATCCATGGATTCTAACACTTCTTTTCTCATTAATTTCATGGACCACAACTATTTCTTGCCAAAACCAGTACTTCAAACATACTTGCAGACACACAGAAACATGAAGAAGAAGGAGAAAAATCTACAGCGCAAACTTGTTCAGAGTTAAATACAGAAAAGAATATACATATTTGAGGAAAGGAGGAACCAACATGCTCTTTGGTGCCAAAAGGAGATTGACTTAGAAAAGGAATTGGACATTTCACTTCATGCATATGGATGGACATACTGGGGCTACCAGGATGGACGTAATATGTTTCTCATGTTTAAAAATAGGTATTTACTCATTTTTTACCTTCAAAATTTATAGTAGCAAAAATGTGACAAGAAAATAAAAATGTGGACAAGACATACAGTATTATTCTTAGTCCAAAGCTGCAGGATGAAAGGCTCTTCATTGAAGGCTATTCCATCATAAACTACCATCAGTGGCGGGTTTCAAAAATTGTTCGAACCTACTCTGTGGGTGTGGCCTCCTTTGTGGGAGTGGCTTGCCACCCATATGACCGGATGGGAGTGGCTTGCCAGCCATGTGACCGGATATGAAGATGCCGACGACACTTGTCAGAACTACCTTAAATTACCTCATACACAGTACTGGCATGCATAAGAATATGATGTAAACTTGTTTTTTAAAAGGCATCTTTGGTTTGCGTTAAAACAACTTCAACACACGCAATGTTCTGATTGCACCACAAACACAGTAGTCATCCTTACCTTTCACAGAGGCACTGAGTTTTATAAATAGGAGCATGATATTGTAGAATAATCATATCCAAGGACCAGTGGTGGGTTTCAAAAATTTTGGACCCTCTTCTGTAGGTGTGGCTTGCTTTCCGGGTCCACTGGTGGAACCTCTTCTAACCGGTTCGGTAGATTTGACGAACCTGTTCTACCGAATAGGTGCGAACTGGTAGGAACCCACCTCTGGCTACCATGCCTGAGCCAGTTGATAGATGTTTTTTGGCCTCCTAATTTAGGACTCAGAATGATTGGCCCAAGGTCACTAGCTAACTTCTGTGTATACGGAAGGAATAGAGCCTGGATCTCCCTTATTCCCATTTTAACTATTGTATCATATGCTCCTGCAATAACAATAATAAAAAAAACCTCTTCTCACCCTTATGGGTTGTAATGTGACTTCCTCAGTCGCAGTTCTTTACCGGGCAGTCTGAGAGTTCTGCACAGTATTTTAGCTATTCCTAACATTGCACTTTTCTGGACAGAGAGCTCTGATATCATTCCTGGGATTGTTGGAGTTGCTCTCCTGGCTTAGAGGCCACAGCCGTGAGTGGTCACAGCTACCACCACTGTGACCTCTTTGCCCTTTAATTGTCATATCTTCTCTGGTTCCTCCTTTAGGTCCTGATATTTCTCCAGCTTCTCATACTCCTTCCTGAGGTTGCTGTCTCTTGGCACTGCTACTTCTATTACCACTGCTCTTCTGGTCTTGTCTACTGTCTGATGCCAGGTTGACTGGCCAATACCTGCCTGTTTGTTTGGATCTGGAAGTCTCATGGGGTCTTGGCTCTCTTTTTCTTCACAATCTTCTGTGGAATCTTCCATCTGGTTTTGGAAGGATTTAGCCCATACACTGTGCAGATGTTTGTGTACACAGTGCCAAGTACCCAAATGTGCCATCCAGTGTATGCTGTTCCTGCCTGCATCATACACCCGCCACTGTGTGTTGGACTGTTTTTGATGCTGCTCTCTGCACCTTGGGTCCTGTCTAGCGTAGTAGACCCTTATTTCTATGGATCTGGTGCTTAATGCTTGTTCTTGTGCTGCTATGATCAGTGCCTCAGTGCTGTCTTGTAATGCTGCCCATTTAAAGTTTTTTTTAAAAATTTCTAAAATTTGGGCCAATGTGGGTTGATAGCAGTGGTGGGTTTCAAAAATTGTTTGAACCTACTCTGTGGGTGTGGCGCCCTTTGTGGGAGTGGCTTGTCACCCATGTGGCCGGATGGGAGTGGCTTGCAGCCCATGTGACCGGATATGAAGATGCCGACGACACTTGTCAGAACCACCTTAAATTACCTCACACACAGAATTGGCATGCATAAGAATATGATGTAAACTTGTTTTTTAAAAGGCATCTTTGGTTTGCATTAAAACAACTTCAACACACACAATGTTCTGATTGCACCACAAACGCAGTAGTCATCCTTACCTTTCACAGAGGCACTGAGTTTTGTAAATATGAGCTTGATAGTGTAGAATAATCATATCCAAGGACCAGTGGTGGCTTTCAAAAAATTTGGAACCTCTTCTGTAGGTGTGGCCTGTATTCCAGGTCCACTAGTGGAACCTCTTCTAATCGGTTCGGTAGATTTGATGAACCGGTTCTACCGAATAGGTGCGAACTGGTAGGAACCCACCTCTGGTTGATAGGTAAATGTTTTTCAACCTCCTATTTTGGGGCTCAAAATGAGTGACTAGGCTAAAGTCGCCCAATTAGCTTCTGTGCCTATGAAAATGATTAGAACCCTGGTCTCCCCATTCCTACTTTAACCACTATATTATATAGTCTTTATGTATGAACAAATATCAATACATTAGAAGAAATGTATATACGTATGTTATCTTCTTAAAGCCTTAAAGAGAAAGTAGGATTTGCCAAGTGACCTTCTTGTGTGTATTTACAGTATTTCTCTTAATTATTTGTAAAAATGAACAAAAGACAAGCTCCTATTTGAACATAAACCTTAATATTTTGCCATCAGTTCAAGGGGGAGAACTAATTTGCCTAAAGATCACACGGAAAAGGCCTCACTTTTTTATGCATGCCATCTGAATGAAAGAAGTAAATCCATAAAGCAGATCCCCAGAAAGCTTTATTTGTTGAGCAACAGTGTGTATGTGCAGATATGACACAGATACACGCTTGCAAATAATGTGTTGTTAGTGTAGTGGTGCAAAAGGCAGAGAATGTGATTGCTACATCCATTAGGCAAGGAATTTTGCATGTTCCATTGCAAAGAATGAGCCTTTTCAACAGCCTTAACTTAAATGAAAATGACAGGTTATTGCAGCACAATGTGGTTAATCTTTTCCTAAAAGCCGATGTTACTGCTTAGTAGTTTACTAATAAATCACAGAAAATATGGAATGTCATTTTCACTTAGATATAGATGAATGATTCTTCAGTTTGTATGAAGTTTTAAACCAGGTATTGTCATGGCCCTAAAAAGCAAAAAAAAATATTTCTGTTACATTGACTTTCCTATTCTAGGACTATACCAGGGGTGGGTTTCAACCGGTTCGCGGCGGTCCCTGCGAACCGGTTGGTTGGCGAACCCGGAAGTAAGTAACTTCCGGGAACGGCGAAGGGCGCACCCGCCCGCCCGCGCTCCTTACCCGGTTTTGACGAGTTCTGCGCTTCCACGCATGCGCATGATGCATACAGCGCCTGCGCGATCCTCCAGGAGCAGCTGGAGCATCGCACAGACGCTAGTACGCATGCGTGCACCACACGCGTGCACGAGGATGCCGCCGGCCCCGTTCCAACCGAACCGGTTGGAACGGGGCGAGAAACCCACCCCTGGACTATACACTGATCCTCTATAGCAGTTCAATATGCTCCTCAGCTACTGTTATTAACAGATCATCAATTATTTCCAGTGAGATGTGGTAATGACAGGAACTTATTTCTGTTACGATTTTTTAGATTTCATGATCCTTGTTGAGTTCTAAAAATATACAGTAATTCAGCCCTCCATAAAAATGTTTGCATACAAAGCCCAATGATTTCTCGTTCTCTAGAAGAATACCTCGGCCAACACTCCAGGCAAATCTTTGTTTCTTTCCCTCTTAATTTGTACAGTTTCCCAAATTCTATCTTAACATCCCTTCCTGAATGTACTGACTTAATTTTCTCTTGCAAGTCACGAATAGGCAATTCTAATTTCTTAGCAAGTTTCTTTATCACTTCACAATGTATCAAACCCATTTCCGTCAGTGGAGCTGCCATGTGGGAGACCGTGACCCGTCAAAACCGCGCTCGACTTAACCGCGCCCGATTAAACCGCGTCGCTGATGTCATCAACAGGGCGACAACAGCCAGCGCGGAGAAAGAAGGGCGCTTTAAATAGCGCTTTGAAAGCAAGCTGATTCAACTTAAGGTAAGGGTTAGGTTTAGGGTTAGGTTTAGGGTTAGGTTAAGGGTTAGGGTTAGGTTAAGGGTTAGGGTTAGGTTAAGGGTTAGGATTAGGTTTAGGGTTAGGTTAAGGGTTAGGTTTAGGGTTAGGTTTAGGGTTAGGTTTAGGATTAGGTTTAGCGGGGTTAGGTTTAGGTTTAGGGGTTAATTTTAGGTTTAGTGTTTACAGCGTGCTTCTGTCTCCGCGCTGTTGTCGCCCTGTTGATGACGTCAGCGACGCGGTTTAGTCGGGCGCGGTTTAGTCGAGCGCGGTTTTGTGGGTGAACCGTGGGAGACAGGTTAACTTTTGCTGGCTATCTCCAGATTTCCACAAAAGAAAAATAGATTGCTGAGATAATAAATTCAACGGGTCCAACCTTGGCGTTAGTCAATAAGATGTTATATACACTCCAAGCTTTGGCTTGTGATTGATCACTCACTCACTCACTCACACTCACATCCCTGATCAGCAGCCAGGAAATATTTAGGGACAAATATTTAGGATCCAAAGTCAACTCAAAGAAGGAGCTGGCTTCAGATCCCCTTTATTCTCCAAAGTCCTTGCTTTGTTGATTCATAACAAGCTTGTTATTTCACATGTCTTGGTAGCTTTGATGGATCATGGGGGATTGGGAGTCCTATGTTCTCAAGGTCAACTTCATTTGTCTGCTTTGGATGACATTTTTTGTCTTCCTTAATGATCTGTTTCCTTCTTACCTTCCTCCCCAAAGAGACCTTTGAAAGAAAATTGCTAGTTTTTGTCCATCCTTTTTATGTGCTTCTTCACGCTAGTCTCACAATACCTAGAAGCAGGAGTCAACATAGTGATGGAAGACTCAGAGGACTTCAGGGAGAAAAAGGCTTCTATCCCAGGTGCCTTAGAACGTGACCCGACAATTGCGCGATGGACATATCCGCGCCAACAAAATAGCACCGATTTAAAGCGACGTCATAATCGCGCCGACAAAAAAGCGACAATAAAATTGCGACGACAAAAATGCGATGATGACAACCACAAGTTACTGTCTGATTAGCAGTAAAAGTTTATTATGTCACTAAATAATTTGACGGAATTAATTTAGATGTCGATATAACTAAAACGTATTATTAAACTGGTGTGTGCTGACTGCATTATAACGTACATTATAACGTACGTATACGCGTTCCACTATGTTAAAGGCCCAGCACATTCACTCGCGATTTTGTCGGCGCGCATTTATCAGCAGACTATTGTCGAAAATCAATTAGTGATTTTGATGGCGCTCATTTGTCCGTCACGGTTTTGTGGGCGTGCATATGTCTATCGCGCATTTGTCAGTGAACCGCCTCAGAATTCTTATGCTAGGTGTCCTCTTATAGTAACTTTTTGTAAACTCTAATGGCAGTATAAGCTTGTGTAACAGCTCCCTCAACTTCAATAACAACCTGCCTTCATTTTCTTGTGTTGCCTGTAATAGCTTCCACATTTTGCCTCAGCCACTGAGTGAGAGTGACAGGAACAAGTTTAGGAGGCATTTTGTCCATCCATTTCAGGAATCATTCTTTTGTAAGGGATGGAGATGACCAGAGACTCACAGGTTCCTAGGAGATACATTATAAATTGACACGAAAGGTTTGGTTAACGTACATTATAACGTACATTATAACGTACGCAAATGCGTTCCACTATGTTAAAGGCCCAGCACATTCACTCGTGATTTTGTCGGCGCGCATTTGTCGGCGCGCTATTGTCGAAAATCAATTAGCGATTTTGACGGCACTCATTTGTCCGTCGCGGTTTTGTCGGCGCGCTTATGTCTATCGCACATTTGTCAGTGAACCGCCTCAGAATTCTTATGCTGTGTCCTCTTTTAGTAACTTTTTGTAAACTCTAATGGCAGTATACTTATCTATAAAAAGTTTATTCAGATATTATTATCTATTTATACACGTGCACACACTTTCATGAAAATACCTTGGAGTGTCAATTTGATTTGAAAAAGAAACTTACTTCTTGCTCCAGCTACCATTTGATGGATGTGCCCCCTCCTATTAGATGTCAGCTAGATTTTACATAAAGCTTTCAAAGGGGATTTTAGTCAAAAGAAAAAAAACCCCACTAACTGCTCTCAAGGGAAGGAGTGAATCTACAGTGATGGTATATTTTGTAATAATCAAGCTTTTCTCTTTAGTGGTTGACTCAGCCTTCCATCTTTTCAAGGTTGGTAAAATGAGGATCCAGATTGTTGGGGGTATTATGCGGATTCTGTAAACTGTTTAGAGTGGGCTGTAAAGCACTGTGAAGTGGTATAAAAATGCTATTGCTATTTGTGTAACCAAACCCATTTATTGCTGGAAGCTCTCTGACCTATTTTATAAGGTAGACAAAAGCTGAAAGATGGCCATTATCAAGGCTGCCTCTGCATAGTTTTGGATGGCATGTTTTGATCCTTCAGAAGACAGATCGTGCTATGGAGATGCATACCTTATTTATAATGCAGCCAAACTTTTGTTGCCTGTTGATCAGTGGTGGGTTTCAAAAATTTTTTGAACCTACTCTGTGGGTGTGGCCTCCTTTGTGGGAGTGGCTTGCTACCCATGTGACCGGATGGGAGTGGCTTGCTGCCCATGTGACCGAATATGAAGATGCCGCCGACACTTGTCAGAACCACCTTAAATTACCTCACACACAGCACTGGCATGCAAAAGAATATGATGTAAACTTGTTTTTTAAAAGGCATATTTGGTTTGCGTTAAAACAACTTCAACACACGCAATGTTCTGATTGCACCACAAACACAGTAGTCATCCTTACCTTTCACAGAGGCACTGAGTTTTATAAATATGAGCATGATAGTGTAGAATAATCATATCCAAGGACTAGTGGTGGGTTTCAAAAAATTTTGGAACCTCTTCTGTAGGTGTGGCCTGCTTTCCGGGTCCACTGGTGGAACCTCTTCTAACCGGTTCGGTAGATTTGACGAACCGGTTCTACTGAATAGGTGCAAACTGGTAGGAACCCACCTCTGCTGTTCATCCATGCTATCTTTAAAATGTATTTGGCTACCAGTATTTAAAAATGTTGCCCATATGATGGTCATATTACTGATTAGAAACAGATATCATGGGTATGAAATATCAGACCAAAATGTTTGTGGCTTGAGAACATTCTAATACATGATCTAGGTATTGGATTAGGACTGAAGAAACCCTTGTAGAAGTTTTCCTCAGCCATGGACTCACTCTCATAGATCTATATGTCTCATAGGCTCATATTGTGGAAGTAAAGTAAATGGAGAGCATGGTCCTTGAGCACCTGGAAGAAAATAGGTTATAAATCTAGTACATCAATATAATACATAGATCGATTCATACAATTCATTTTGCTTCCAGATGCAAGGTGCTAATTGTTACTTATAAAGCCTGATGTGGACCTGATACTTGAAGGGCCAGCTGACTCCCGCAGCATCTGCCCAGCCAATTCGATCTGACAGGGTTGGTTTGATTCCTTTGAGTAAACAGTGTCATCTGTTGGATCCCCAGAAGTGCACTTTCTCCATTGAAGCACTTGCTCTCTGGAACAAGATTCCCTCTGAGATCCAGATGGCCCTGACCTTGCTGGTGATTCAGATGGTCTTGAACCTCCAGCTCTTCACGCAAAGCCCCTTCAGGTTGTGTGGGTTTGTTTTTGTTCCTGTCTAGTTTGCTGTCTTTTATTCTTGTTGCATATTATATTGTTTTATTTCTTTTAATGTTGTTTACTTGTGAACCACCAGAATCACTAGAAGTCAAGGAGTACACAACTTTAATAAATTACCACCCCACCCCATGTGTTTGGATGAAGGAGATGTTCTTCAGGCTATCCCCAGGCTCTGGAACTCTCTGGAACCCTCTACTTTAAGGAGGCAGAGCTTGCCCTTCCAATGACCACATGGAAGTTTTGTTCAAGAAATTTTGGTTCCCAAGGCTATGGATAAATACATATATTGTACAATCACAGGAACCAGCAGAAGTGATATTTGAAACCACCTTTTACACTGCTTAAATGGCAGCTCCTCTACTGTATCTGAGATCTATATTGTTAAGCTTGTGTAACAGCTCCCTCAACTTCAATAACAACCTGCCTTCATTTCCTTGTGTTGCCTGTCATAGCTTCCACACTTTGCCTCAGCCACTGAGTGAGAATGACAGGAACAGGTTTATGAGGCATTTTGTCCATCCATTTCAGGAATCATTCTTCTGTAAGGGATGAAGATGACCAGAGACTCACGGGTTCCTAGGAGATACGTTATAAATTGACATGAAAGGTTTGGTTAACTGTCCATTCCCTGTTCCTGAAATCTTTAATATCTCAATGGCTTCCAGTAATGCCCAGAAATAGAAGTAAGCCATTTGGCAAATCTGTAGGAAATTATCTCTATACAGCAGAGGTGGGTTCCTACCAGTTCGCACCTATTCAGTATAACCGGTTCGTCAAATCTACTGAACCGGTTAAAAGAGGTTCCACCAGTGGACCCGGAAAGCAGGCCACACCTACAGAAGAGGTTCCAAACTTTTTTGAAAGCCACCACTGGTCCTTGGATATGATTATTCTACACTATCATGCTCATATTTATAAAACTCAGTGCCTCTGTGAAAGGTAAGGATGACTACTGCGTTTGTGGTGCAATCAGAACATTGCGTGTGTTGAAGTTGTTTTAACGCAAACCAAAGATGCCTTTTAAAAAACAAGTTTACATCATATTCTTATGCATGCCAGTGCTGTGTGTGAGGTAATTTAAGGTGGTTCTGACAAGTGTCGTCGGCATCTTCATATCTGGTCACATGGGTGGCAAGCCACTCCCATCTGGTCACATGGGTGGCAAGCCACTCCCACAAAGGAGGCCACACCCACAGCGTAGGTTTGAACAATTTTTGAAACCCACCACTGTTATACAGGGTGACGTTAGATAACTATTTTATGCTATAAATTTTCCATGGGCTTATACTTAGTCCAAGGTACCTATAGATAAATCTAGCTCAGAAAACCTTCTCCGTTTCCTTTCTGTTTTAGAATACGTGGGTATTGTTATGCAATATCTGTTTATGAAGATAAATATAAAGAAATGAAACTTTGCCAGCCAATTACAAGCATGACAACTTTGTTCTACAATTGATGAGAATGCTATATTATGCTTGGTACATAAAGGCTGCGAAGAAGTAGAATTCTGCTTTGATTTTATACCAAACTCTTCTTTCTCCCACGACTATCCTAGCCTTAAATAAGTCAATGGCAACTGATCAGTTTATATCTTGGGGTTTGGGAATGAAAGGCGGATAAAGTCCCATGACAAATCTTGCTAAGCTATGCAAACTAAATTATTACTGATTTTACCAGTGCAAAATTTGGAATCAATGTACTAAGTATTTTTCAATGTTCAATAGGTGACAGTAGAGACAAAGAATGGTTTCACAATTAAAAGCTGCTTATTTTTTTTTGCTGCTCAGCAATGATCCTCCTAGAAAATTAATCTGGTAAAAATGAAGCCACCTTCCACCCCCACAATTTGTTGGACCCTACATCACGATACATTCACCCTTTCGAAAATGGAAGATTTGCTTTTAACTTTCCAGTGATGAAATCAGAGTTATTATAATCAGTGGAAAGAAGAATGAAACTAAGAAAATATGCGGTGTTTGATCTGACCATTTCCAGAAGGTGGTGCTGGGATACTACAGCTCTTCCCCATGGAAGCTCAGCTATGATCTTCTCCATGACTTTAGTTTTACCCCACCACATTCTTTAGAATTTATATCAAGTTTCTGAATGAAGCCATGTGAGGATTTCAGGTGAGAAATGATCAGTGTTTAGCCTTGTTAACTAATTCAGTTGGAATTGTAAATGGTGCATGGGTTCCTGGAGCCAATGCAGAGCGGTAAGAAAGCCAATCAGCTAAAGCTTAGTCCAGACACTCCACAGATGTTGTTAGTAGATATCTGTAATCAGTGGTTGTTGCAAAGTGTCAAGTTAAAATGAAGCTGTACTCCTCTTAAAGGATCAGATTTGCAGTTTATGGATATTATTTGACATGATTATACCAGTAACATTTGATCATTCTTAACTTTAGAGTTTGGTGGTTTCTATGGCATGGAGTACACTTCACCAGCTTTGCTTGGTACTTACAGCCACTCCTACACAGATAATCTAGCCACAATTATCCTAATCTTTATAAATATTTTTGAACAAGTGTACATGGAATTGGCTCGGAAGAGCTTCTAGAAATTATAGCTGGTAAAAGATTCCTTATAGAGATTGTAAAGAGGTTCTATCCCTTCCGACTTAAATAGCTGCACTAACTTCAAGTTAATTTCCAAGTATCACTCAAAACACCGATGCTTAATTTAGGGAAATACATCTGTCAAATATTTTTGAGGTGAATTTGGATGCTTCTATGACTCCACAAGGCAAAGTAGATTCCTTGCAAAATGTTCTGCAGCAGAAGCATCATGAAGCTTTGAAATTCTGAAGTGCTGAGTATGGCAAATATTCAGTCTCCAGAAAGTTGATAGGCATACTTTATATAAAACTAATTTTCATACATATAACACTAAGATGAAAAGAGGTGGAAGACAAAGAAATAAAGCCAAATGTTGACAGGGGTCTATCCAAATCACAGAAGGCAGTTTCTCAGGATCTTTTCAGTCACAATGTTTTCAGGAGGAATATTATATTAATCAACACCTGTCCAAATTTATAAATGACAAATTTTCTTTTTTTTTTTTGTAAAAAAGCCAAATTGTGCAGAAAGTCCAAATCACTGCATTTATTTTTCTAAAATTGTAAAAAAAAAATCACGATTCTGTGAATTTTAATACATGCGCCTATATGTTTTAGCTGCACCAGGTGACTTCTTTTACAGGCTAAATATAATTATTAATTGAAGAATAACGCTGTTCCCTCAGTTTCTCTGATTGTAAATAAGATCAGTGAACTCAAAAAACTTATTTTCTTAACAGTTCTCTTTCTCTTTACTTTATTTGTTACTTTTAAAGTCATAAAAGAAAAGCAACAAAACACAAAGTTAATTATAGCAATACCTACATTGTCAAAAGAGCACATAAAATGCTTGAAAACAGAAGTGAAAAAATACAAGAAAAAAGAAAGTACAGTGTGCTATATCATTAGAGTTATAACTCTATGTACGCTCATGTAATGCAAATATTATTCAGACATGTATATATTTCTAATATAATTATGCTTTGTTTTGCTTTGTTAACCTACTGTATTTTGTACAAATGAGTCTCACACTTCATTATATTTATCTGTACAAAGTCTATTTCTATTGGCAATCGCCTTATAAGTGGCAAGTGCAATCAGGTTCTCAATTCACCGAGTGAAAGAGGCTGTGCATTTATCTCCGTGACCGCCTCCTGCAACATACCTCCCAGCGCCCAATAAGATCGCACAGGGCAGGCCTTCTCCGAGTACCGTCGACTACGCAGTGTCGTCTGGCGGCTCCTTGGGGGAGAGCCTTCTCTGTAGCTGCCCCGGCCCTTTGGAACGATCTACCCCCGGACCCTCCCTACTCTCTCGGCCTTCCGTAAGTCTGTTAAGACCTGGCTGTTCCGGCAGGCCTGGGGCTGCTGATCTTGATTGACCTTCAGCCCCATTAAGATCGAGTGCATGTTGTGTTCTTCTTTTAATTCGTTCCTGTCTTGTATTTTTAAACTTTTTTTAAATACTTTTAAACTGTTTTTATGTAAGCTGCCCAGAGACCTTCGGGATTGGGCGGCATACAAATCTATTAAAATTGGAAATTGAAATCTTTCCCATGGTGAAATATCAATCAGATTCTATTGATATTGCCCAAATATATTCCATGGACTAGGTATGTAATTCACAAGAATATTATCCTTTGAAAATTTTAACTAGACTATTGGTGGCACAGTACTGGAAGAAGGAAGAATTACCAGTTCCACCACAAAACCGCGGTAGACTAAAGCGCGCTCGACGAAAGCGCATACGTGACGTCATCACAGCGCGACAAAAACAGCACGCTGTGAGCAGTAAACTTAAAATTAACGCGTAAATCTAAACCTAACCCCCCCAAACCTAACCCTAAACCTAACCCTAACCCTAACCCTAACCCTTAACCTAACCCTAAACCTAACCCTAACGCTTAATGTAACCCTAAACCTAACCCTAACCCTTAACCTAACCCTAACCCTAAACCTAACCCTTACCTTTACGTGAATCGGCTTGCTTTAAAAGCGCTTTTTAAAGCGCCCTTTTTTCTCCGCGGTCGTATTTGTTGCACTGCTGATGACGTCAGGTACGCGCTTTAATCGGGCGCGCTTTAGTGGACCGCGGTTTTGACGGGTCACGGAATTACCTACTATTCAAGAATGGACACTAAAAGTAACAAACTTAGCAGAGATGGCTAAAATATCAGCGTATCTTAAGGACCACTCAGATGAGAAATACAAGCTGGAATGGAGAAGATGGATTGACTATATTCAGAATAAATATGGGACTAAGAAACTCCAGATAGCTTATGAGTGAATGAGCAAGGAAGGATACAATTTGCTTAACGTTAGCTGTAGAAAAGGGGAGTTAAAGTACAAGTGAGGGATGATGCTAAAGTCTGTTAGCTTATTTTAGAATATGGATGTTAATGTTTATACCCTGTATTTGCTCTGGGAGGTTGGGGGGGGGGGTTGGGGGGGAGTTGGGTTGGGGGGCAGGCATATATTTGTAAAACTTTTTTCTTTTAAAATTTTCAATTAAAAAAAAAAAGAAAATTTTAACTTTTGTGGCTGTCATATTTATATCTACTTGTTTCTCCCAAAACCTAATAAGTATAGGACATTGCAAAAATGTGTGTTTTAAAGAAGCATTTTCCTTATTATAACTTCAACCAAATTCTGCCCTTTCTATATGAGTGTGGGGAGTTCACTGAATTCTAAATAAACTAGCTGTAAAAGTTTCTTATTTCTCAGTAACATCCGTTCTTTCATCCAGGCTAAATAACCAGCAGCAAAATACAGTTCCAAGTCTGGTAAACACAATCCTCTTTTCTTTGCATCTTGTAACACTTTATATTTAACTCATGTTTTTTTCCCTTGTCATATAAATTGAGATGTCTTTTTGCTGTTATTTGAATGGTACATCTGTTGTCAAAACAGGTATTGTCTGAAACAGAAACATCATCCTTGGCAAAACATTCATTTTTATCACAGCAATTCTCCTCAGCAATAACACTTTTCTTTTAGGTATTTTAAAAATGATCTTTAACCCACTGAACCACCTAGTATTATACATTCAAACCATATTCAGAAAGAACATAAATCACTGTATTTGAAAAGAAACGATGAATTTAAATTTGTAAAAAAAAGACAATTTTCACATTTCATAATAATTTTGTACCTATTGTATGTATTCTTGACAAATTTAAAAGCTTTATTTAAAAACAAGTTGTGTAGCTATGTCTATTTCACTATAACTATTCAATACCTTCATGGTATTGGATCTGGGTACTTGAGAGACCGCCTGCTGCCAATTACCTCCCATAGACCCATTCGATCTCACAGGGTTGGCCTCCTCCGGGTGCCATCTACCAGCCAATGCCACCTGGCTATTACCCAGGGGAGGGCCTTTTCTGTGGCAGCTCCGGCCCTCTGGAATGAACTCTCCGCAGGGATTCGGACCGTCACCTCTCTCCAGGCCTTCCGAAAAGCCGTCAAAACCTGGCTTTGCCGGCAGGCCTGGGGGTGATGAGTTCCCTCCCCTCTCGACATGTATGGTTGTGCGACTGTTGTCTACTTTTATTATTTGTATTTTGTCTTTTATGTTCCCCTTTTTTTCCCCCTTGAATTGTTCGCCGCCCTGAGTCCTCCTGGAGAAGGGCGGCATACAAATAATACAATACAATACAATACAATACAATACAATACAATACAATACAATACAATACAATACTACTTTCGTATTGGGAGATATATTTAATCATATTCTGTCAATCACTCGTATATAATTCCACAACATACAAAATGTAATTCAATTTTAGGGGAGGATAATACAGAATCCATCTTTTATTAGAATTCGTCAATTTTTTTTTCATGCAGTTTCTGCATTTTCTTTTCTTTTTCTTTTTTCTTCCTTTATTTAGATTATATTACCTTTTTATTTAATTTTTTGTTTAAAAGTTCTAATAAAAATTATATACGCATAAGAAATCAAGGGTCCTTTCAGCTCTCCTGACCCCTGAGGTTAAACAAATGAAACAAATAAGAATAATACTGAATTTTGAAAAGCCGTGAAATGAGAAACTCATATTGGTTAGATCAGTGATCCCCAACCCCCGGTCCGCGGACCGGTGCCGGGCCGTGGAGTACCTGGCACCGGGCCGCGCAGCGGCCGGGGGCCATGATCGCTGCAGCGGCCGGGGGCCATGATCCCTGCTGCCTCTTCACCCACACGCGCAGCCTGAGATCAACCCCGGGACTCGAACCTGAGAGCCGCCTCTCCGGTCCAAACCCCACTCCCACCCCGGCCGCCCGCCCGGCCGCCTTGGTAGCCCGTGGAGACGGAGCGCGTTCGGTTCGCCGCTACCTGGGGGTGCCGTCCCCATGACATCACCGCGGAGTCCTTGCCTCCTTCCCTGGCGAGGCTTTCTCCCCGCCAGCCAATCAGAGGCCAGTCCCTGGGCAAGCGGGGACAAGTTGCTGGCCGGCCGAAGCAGAAGCGGGAGATTGGAGGGGGGGGGGAGAGAGAGAGAGCGAGAGAGCGAGCGCTGGGCGGGTGGCAGTGCGTTCCACAGCGGACTAGGCGCGCCGCGGGCTGCCAACCCCCCCCCACACACACACGTACACAAACTGCCTCTCTGGCAATTGGCTGCCCAGGAAGGGAGCGGGGAGCTTTCACAGATAGGAACGTGATGGGGTTTGTTTTCTTCCCCCACTCCTGAGCCCCCCCTTTTTTTTTGCTTGCCTTCTGGGGTCTCCGCCGTGGAGCAGCCGAGGTCAGATGGGGAGGCGGAGAGAGAGAGAGAGAGAGAGATGGGCGGGTGGCAGCTGTCTGTGAAACATCTTCCCCTCCCCACCTCCTGGGCAGCCAATTGCCAGAGAGGCACGGTGGGGGTGGTGGGGGTGGAAGGAAATAAAAAGAGAAGTTGCCCTTTCATTTTGCAATCTCTCTCTACGACCTTGTTTCATTCTCTTCCCTTTTGTTTCGTCCTCATTTCTCAATCTCAGCAACTTTAACACTTTTGGACTTCAACTCCCCAAATTGCCCAGCCAGCTAGAATAGATAGATAGATGGTGGATAGGTGATTGATAGATAGAGAGGGATGGATGGATGGATGGATAAATAGATAAATAGATAGATAGATGATAGATAGATAGAGGATATATACACATACATGCATACACACATACATACACAGAGAGAGACAGAGACAGAGACAGACATGGATGGATAGATATCACAGATATCACATTTTATCAATATTTAAGTATATCTTGCAGCAGTTTAGACATTAATGGCTGGGGGCCATGATCGCTGCAGAACAACGCCCCCCCCACCCCTGCACGCGCTCAGCGGGCCACAGTAAAATTATCAAAGGCTGACTGGTCCGCGGCGATAAAAAGGTTGGGGACCACTGGGTTAGATGGCAGTCTTGGAAGTCTTGTTCATTCATTTTGTTAAATGACAATTCCATCTTCTCCTTTTAGTGTGGCTGCAATCGTACCACACTTAATCAGACTAGTGAATGAAGACATTTTCTAGATTGGCCCAATGCATAAGCATTAACTTGCCTTAACATAAGCATTAATTAAGCAAAAAATACTAGACAAGCTTAATGTTTTGTGCAAATGCAGATACAATACTGTTGATGCGTGTTTTGTGGACACAACTTGCATTATTTTTATTATTATTTTATTTTATTAATAGAATTTATATGCTGCCCAATCCCGAAGGACTCCGGGCGGCTTACAAAAAGAAGAGGAAGAAAGAAATTATATATATAAAAAAAGACAGATTTAAAAGCACAACACATGCATTCGTTTTAATCGGGGCTGGACCTCAACAATGAGGCCAACAGCCCCAGGCCTGCCGGAATAGCCAGGTCTTAACGGCTTTCCTGAAGGCCATGAGAGTGGGTAAGGTCCGGATCTCTGGGGGTAACTCATTCCAAAGGGTCGGAGCAGCCACAGAGAAGGCTCTCCTCCGGGGAGCCGCCAGCTGACATTGTCTGGCTGACGGAATCTGAAGGAGGCCCAATCTGTGGGATCTCACCAGCCGCTGGGAGGTATGTGGCAGTAGGCGGTCTCGCAGGTACGCTGGCCCTAAGCCATGTAGGGCTTTAAGGTAATAACCAACACCTTGAATTGTGTCCGGAGACCAATTGGTAGCCAGTGTAGCTCACGGAGGATAGGTGTAACGTGGGTGTACCTCGGTACACCCAATATCGCTCGCGCGGCCGCATTCTGGACTAGCGGCAGTCTCCGAACGCTTTTCAAGGGTAGCCCCATGCATATTTAATCCTATTAATCCTATTAATGCATGTCTACACATGAATGTGATGAGTCAGTCCAGTATTGGAGGTAGATTAGAATTATACAACAGCCAGTTAGCCCAGCTGTCCAGAACTGCATTGAGTGATGTGTCAACATCCTTAGATGGATGCCTAGGAGCACAAAATATATGGACTTTTTTAAAAATCAAGAACAGCTATGGAAAAGTATCCCAAAGTCCTGCGTGGCCTAACCCTACATGATTTTACTTAATACCTACTTAATCCTTTTACACAATAATTTATTATCTGGAATTTTTTTGCCATTGAAAAATTGTAAGGCTACAAGTTTATGTTATTCCTTAGTCACATGAATCCAGGACTTTCCAGGAGTTTTGAAATCATGTTAAAGAAATAAATGAATCTTCACCTGCTTGTAATATTTTTCCACTTAGAAATGTTTCTGAAGTTTAATTCCACATCAAACCTTAATTTCTTAAAAATAAGGAAATGTTAAAATTAAGAACTAATGTTCCCCTGAAAGACTCCCCCGCCTTTCATTCAGAAAACCAACAAATGTTAAACAGTTAAAATAGCTTTGAAATAGTAATAAATTATTTCACGCATACATGCCAAATATTAAAACCAGAAGGTTGTCTCAATATGAAGTCACTGGGACTGGAAGACTGCATTGCCGGAATTAATCATCTGCTTGTTTATAAGCTTAGTTTCATTTAAGTCCTGGCGACAGGCAGGAATTAAAGATCTTAAGGCAATTTATAGAATTTACTTCTATTGCTAATTTAATTTATTTATTGAATTTATTCACTGAATTTATATGCCACTGAACTTGTCACAGCTCCCAGTAGTTTCCCAGAAGAGAATATATACAATGATATCTCCTTTATGAAATATGTCTATTGTTGTCTGTAAAAATGCAGAAGCTTTAATGGATCAGCTTAAAGGCCCAGTGGTGGGTTTCAAAAATTGTTCGAACCTACTCTGTGGGTGTGGCCTCCTTTGTGGGAGTGGCTCGCCGCCCATGTGACCGGATGGGAGTGGCTTGCCGCCCATGTGACTGGATATGAAGATGCTGACGACACTTGTCAGAACCACCTTAAATTACCTCACACACAGCACTGGCATGCATAAGAATATGATGTAAACTTGTTTTTTAAAAGACATCTTTGGTTTGCGTTAAAACAACTTCAACACACGCAATGTTCTGATTGCATCACAAACGCAGTAGTCATCCTTACCTTTCTGTAGGTGTGGCCTGCTTTCTGGGTCCACTGGTGGAACCTCTTCTAACCGGTTTGGTAGATTTGGTGAACCGGTTCTACTGAATAGGTGAGAACTGGTAGGAACCCACCTCTGTAAAGGCCCATTAGGTCCAGCATTTTGTTTCCATGTTTTAAAACAGATATCTCTGGAAAACCATAAGCAAAACCTGAATCCAGATGCATCTGCCTTCTTGAGCCAATCTACCAGTTACTTGGTAATGCCATACTTGGAATACTGCATCCACTTTTGGTTGTGATGATATAAAAAAAATGGTTGAAACTCTGGAAAGAGTGCAGAGAAGAGCAACAAAGATGATTAGGGGACTAGTGGCTAAAACATATGAAGAACCGTTGCAGGAACTGGCTATGTCTCGAAAGCAATGGAAGGAAACTAATCAAGGAGAGAACGAACCCAGAAATAGGGAGAAATTTCCTGACAGTTAGATTAATTAATTAGTGGAACAACTTGCCTCTAGAAGTTGTGGGTGCTTCAATACCGGAGGTTTTTAAGGAGAGGTTAGGCAATCATTTGTCTGAAATGGTATAGGACCATGAAGGGGACTTCCCTGAAGCCTCAGGAGGGAGAAAAACAGCCCAACGGGCAACCTGGAAGTCCATTCCCGAACTTCCGGTTTGCGTGTTGGGTCATTTTTCACTCTCCAGAGGCTTCAGGAGGCTTCCCTGAAACCTCCAGAGGGAGGAAAAGGCCCCAAAGTGCAAACTGGAAGTTGGAAAATAGGCCATTTCTGGCCTCCGGAAGGCCTTCGGGGGGACAGGGGGGGTTTGCCTTCTCCAGGCTTCTAAAAGCCTCTGGAACCTGGGGAAGGCAAAAAATGGGTCCACCATGCCATTGCATGCCAAAGGTTGGGGGAGGGCGGGGGTCCCATGCGTGCACGGTGATCACGTGCATGCATGGGGGGGAGGACATATAGAATTATGGGGTACACATGTGCACGTCCCCCATGCTCCCCCCTAAAAGGTTAGCCGTTACTGGTATAGGGTCTCCTGCCTGAGAAAGAGGTTGCAATAGAAGACCTCCAAGGTCTCTTCCAACTCTGTTATTCTGTAATTCTGATAATAAGCATCTTACAGTTTCCAACACTGGAGACAATATACTCATCCTGAATATTAGCCACTGACAGGTAAAGCTTTAAGAATGCCTAATGCTCCTTAAATATATCCAGTTCAATACCTGTCCTAGGTATTCTGGTCTGACTTATGGTCAGGTATGATGGTCAGTGAAGAAAGAATTCTGTACCTTCCCTGCATCAGTAGTAGATCATGTATGATAAGAAAGATTTTATGCCAGCTTTGGAAGACTGAATGATACTTTGATCTTTGCTGGCTTGTAATTGCTTTTATGTTGTGTTTCTCTAATAGTTTACCAATATGATCTGTGACTTTCTTGGCATGCAGAATATTTCTTATCGTGACCCGTCAAAACCGCGGTAGACAAAACCGCGCTCGATGAAAGCGCGTACCTGACGTCATCAGCAGCGCGACGAAAAAAATTAAAAATAAATTAAATTGAAATTAAAATAAAATTAAAGCAAGCCGATTCACATAAAGGTAAGGGTTAGGTTTAGGGTTAGGGTTAGGTTAAGGGTTAGGGTTAGGGTTAGGGTTAGGTTTAGGGTTACGTTAAGCGTTAGGGTTAGGTTTAGCGTTAGGTTAAGGGTTAGCGTTAGGTTTAGCGTTAGGTTAAGAGTTAGGTTTAGGGTTAGGTTTAGGGTTAGGTTTGGGGGGGTTAGGGTAAGGTTTTCGCTTTAATTTTAAATTTACCGCTCACAGCGCGATGTTTTCGTCGCGCTGTGATGACGTCACATACGCACTTTCGTCGAGCGCGCTTTTGTCTACCGCGGTTTTGTGGTGGAACCATTTCTTATAGGAAATGATTTGTCTTTGGATTGTTCTTGGATTGCATTGCCTGCCTGTAGTGTACACATTAGCTTGTGGACACTATCAAGATGTCTCAATTTACCTGCTAATCTTTCAGGCTCACAAATGTATCTTGCACAGTTGCTAATAATTTTGATTACGTTTCTCTTTTGGTGAGGAAGATGGTTGAAACTATTATGTCGCTAGTGATCGCTGTGTGTTGGCTTTCAATGCCGTTTATGTCCTAGCTGTTGATTTCCTTTCCAAATGATCAGGGCATCCAAGAATGTAAGTTTGCCATTTTTTCTCCATTCCATCAGAAATTGAACATTAGGGTGAATGCTGTTCAGGTATTCCAGGAATTCTGGAGTTCTTCTTCATCATGAATCCAGATCATGAAGGTGTCCTCCACATAGTGAAATCATGGGGATGGCTTTAAAGGTGCAGCATCCAATGCCCTTTATTCTCATTTCTTCATGTAGAAATTGGCTAAGAGTGGGCTCGGTGGGTTCCCTGTTGTAACTCCTCCAGTTTGCTTGTGATATTCATAATTCCATTGGAAGTAACTAGTTGTGAGGCAATGATAGAAGAGGCTAATTATTGTCTTTAAGAAAGATTTTCTTAATGTATTGCAATGATTCCTTGATCAATATTTTGGTGGTGAGGCTACATCAAAACTCAAGATTGGTCTTACTGTGTTTCTCAATCATGTAAATTGAATCCATGTTGTGCATTAGCATTAATCCAATGTTTGTTTGCAAGAGAGCTGTGAAATGTTTGGCAGTGTAGTATTATAGGTGAGGCAGTGGCACACACAATTGGATGCAGAGGTGGGTTCCTACCAGTTCGCACCAGTTCAGTAGAACCGGTTCGTCAAATCTACCGAACCGGTTAGAAGAGATTCCACCAGTGGACCCAGAAAGCAGGCCGCACCTACAGAAGAGGTTCCAAAATTTTTTGAAACCCACCACTGGTCCTTGGATATGATTATTCTACACTATCATGCTCATATTTATAAAACACAGTGCCTCTATGAAAGGTAAGGATGACTACCGCGTTTGTGGCACAATCAGAACATTGCGTGTGTTGAAGTTGTTTTAATGCAAACCAAAGATGCCTTTTAAAAAACAAGTTTACATCATATTCTTATGCATGCCAGTGCTGTGTGTGAGGTAATTTAAGGTGGTTCTGACAAGTGTCATCGGCATCTTCATATTCGGTCACATGGGCGGCAAGCCACTCCCATCCGGTCACATGGGTGGCAAGTCACTCCCACAAAGGAGGCCACACCCACAGAATAGGTTCGAACAATTTTTGAAACCCACCACAGATTGGATGCCTTATGGATTTTAGCTAAGCAATACATACAAGGTGGCAAGGCTTCAAACACAGAGGCTTTTGTGGAAATCAGGTAAGATCGATGAGGTTTTAATAAGATGATTAGTTTTCTGTAAGATATTTGCTGTCAGATCATGTTTGATTTTCTTGTACATTGCAGGATTTTGAAAGCCCTGGATTTTATTCTGATCATGCTCCATTTTCATAATGACTGCAACACTCCCTTTATTTGCTAGTAGAATAAAGATGTTCTCTTCTGCATTGAGATTCTTTAAAATCATGTCTCTTTCATTGTCAGGTTGCTGCTGGGACGATGGGTGTTTCATAAAATTTTAATAATCTCATATCTGATTTATTTTACAGCATTATTCAGAAAGATTTTAGCAGCTGCTTCAACAATTTGAGATGATATCTTCAGTAGGTACCACAAGGAACTGCAAAGCTCCTTTTTTTTAGAAGAACATTTTTAGTGGACAATTAGTGAGACTGATGACCATGTGTGTACAGTATCAAGTATTGGTTCTATTTCTGCTTCTGAGAAATATATTCCGTCTTTTTCTTCCTTTTCCATTTCACAATATTGTTCCAGTCAGGACTTGTCATCTTATTGGTAACTTAGAGGTAAAAATGGAACGACTGCTTGTGTTCCATTTTGAGAGAATCTTTTCATCAATGATGAATGGTTGCAAAAGTTGATGGAGTTTAGCAGAGATGACGAAATTGACAGAAAAAACATACGATTACTTTTATTTCTATTTGGAAATTGCTTCTGGACTTTGTGCTTGAAAAAAAAAAATATGAAACTGGGTTTTACCAATTAATAGATTTGTTGTTATAGAAATGGCTAGTTTAAATTATTATGTAAAAGTAAAACGTTGAGGTTTGATGCTGTTATCTTATTCTACTGCACCAAAGGGAAGTCAACGTCTTTTCTTTCTCTTTTTCCCTTTTCCCTCTCTTATTTACTTCCTATTTTCTTTGGTATTTTTATATTATAAACTAATAAACAAAAAATTAAAAACAAGGCATGCTCCATGTGATCATATATCCTGTGGGACTGTGGAGAGTTGAGGACTCTTTTCATTTTTAGAATTTTTTTAAAGAAATTTTGACATTGTCCCAGAATTCTGCTAATGGAACAGAAATATAATAGAACAGAGAAGATGGGATTTTTTGTTCCAAAGAGCTCCCACTCCATGAACTTGGTAGAAATAACCCCTACACACCTGAAGAATACATATATAATGTTGTGGCCCGGCAGGAGCCGTTGGAGCTGCCGCCAGACTCCGACAGCGAGGGGTCTTATGAGTCGACCCTGGAGGAGGTGGAGGACCCTGGACAGGGTGCCAACTCCGAGCAGGGCGAGGAGAGACTGGTTGGCCACCAGGTGGTGTCTGAGCCTTGGATCAGTGGGGAGGAGACAAGAGTGAGTGATCCAGAAAACACCTGTGAGTTGTTCCGGGATGCACGCTGTCGAAGGGCTACTCAGCGTCAAGAACAACGGCGTAATTACAAGAGGTGATTACGCTCAGCTGATGCTCATTAAGATCCTCTCCTGATTATAAGAGAGACTGCTTGTGCCACGCCTTTCTGCAGAAGTCAATGTTAAGGACTAACAAGAAACAAACTTGGCAGGCTGGATTGCTGCCAGAGTTTGTTTGCATTGCTGCCAGGTTTTGTAGGACTTGCTGCCAGAGTGCTTATCTCTTTGTTTATGTGGCTTGCAGCCAACGAGAGTCTTGACTGATTAAAAGAAACCTTCTCATTTACGTTGTTTTCGGCTTTCATTCCTGGACGGAGGAGGGGGGTCAGAACATATACTGTACCTACATACGTTCATTCATTCATTCATTCATTCATTCATTCATTCATTCATTCATTCATTCATTCATTCATTTCAGGAAGTCAAGATGATAGCCTAATTCTGTAGAACTCTAGCTATCAAAACTCTCTTAAAATAAACTGTGGCTTGATTTCCATAGAGACCAGGTAGATTATGTGGCTGTTGCTGGAAGAAACAGTTCTGTGCCTATGTTTAACAACATATAGAAACAATTCTGAAGTTAGTAGTGAATATACAGAATTTTATATTGACTGCCCAGCACATGCCAACTGTCTATCATTCAGCTTTTACACTTCTGACCATGGAGAGTTCTAACTTGAGAACTTGTATCTCCTGGCCAAGAGACATTATCCAGATGCATTGAAAATATAAACCTCCTCTATTAGGCCCTCTTTGTCTACTGTTCTGTTTTTGCTTCATCAGTCATTTAAAAGCAAGTAATTTTGGAAGTCATTTTTTTTCCTTCCAAACTCTGATGAAATTTGCTAGTGGGCAAACCAGCCTGTGAGACATAACAAATGTCACCCTATCCCAGCCCTAGAGCAAAACAAAATAATTTTAAAAGCCTACTGAAGATCAAGATAATTTGATAAAGATTTGTGTTTCTGAAAAGGTCACTCTCTTAACGTTTATAAAAGAACTGAAAGGCAAGTTTAAACTTTCACTGGAAAGCTTCAAGGTCCCTTTCTCTCTCTCTCTTTACTTTGTGAGAAGAACTCTTGATGTTTTAACTTCTTTCAACTCATATATTATTAACAATGATCTCAACTCATCCAGTGTAACCACCCTAAGAAATGTTTTGACTATCTCTCTATCAAAACCAAAAAACCAAAACCAACTGATAAGACCATTGGTGGCGGCCTACTAGCACCTCTTCACTCCAGTAGATGACTGGGATGGGCACTAAGTGACAACATTGCATCTTGACAACTTGGTTTATCACAAAAACAAAGAAGGGTTATACCTGGTTCCAGGGGTGGGTTTCTCACCCTGTTCCAACCGGTTCGGTTGGAACGGGGCCAGCAGCGTCCTCGTGCACGCGTGCAGTGCACGCATGCGTACTAGCATCTCTGCGATGCTCCAGCTGCTCCTGGAGGATCGCGCAGGCGCTGTATGCATCCTGCCCATGTGTGGAAGCGCAGAACTCGTCAAAACCAGGTAAGAAACGCGGGCGGGCGGGTGGACCCTTCGGCGTAAGTAACTTCCGGGTTCGCCGACCAACCGGTTTGCGGGGACCGCCGCGAACCGCCTGAAACCCTCCCCTGCCTGGTTCCTACTTGAATAGGAAATTACCAAAATATCCTAGGACATTTGGCTAGGTTAGGAAATAGGACTAAAAGTCTGGAAGAAGGCAGTGGCAAAACATACCACTAACAAGAATGCTATTTCCATAAGGTGCCCTAGAGTTCACCTGAATTTGTAAGATACTTGATTGGCATTTGTGAAGATGGCTTGCATTTGTCAAGGGTTACACACAGTAACCTTCCAGCTTGATGCCCGACTGATTGTCCCATGAAAGTCTCTAAGTCAAAGAGAATTCAAGATTTGATTGGATTTGAAAATTTCTGCAGACCACTTACCACTTCTCCTCCTCTTCTAGTCCTAAAGAAAGTAAGCAAGCAAAAAAAAACAACCTCCAAAATTCCAGCCAGAGACCTCAGTTCTCAATCACAGAATATAAGAGAGCCAGTTTATTTATTTATGCATTTGTTAAATTTATTTTCTGCCTATCTCCCCATGGGGTTACTCAGTTCATTCATTCAAGCATGCAGAAATTCTGCTTTAGAAATCTTTGGGCTCTTCCTGGGTGAAAAGGATGCTGGGATGGATTTTTGTCCTATTCAGATAGAGATTTTATTAAATGTATTGAAATAAAATAATGAACTTGGATATGTGGATTAGTGACCATAAGACGAGAAGTATTCCCCTACCCCTCTTATAATATATTCTCAACAGACAGTTTTCCCTTGGCTGATTTGTGTGTGTGTGGTTTCTTAAAAGGGTTCCTCATTTTCTATAATGAAATGTTCCACCACTGGGAGAAATTACCCTTATCGGTAAAATACTTAAGGAGACCACACACACACACACTCTCACAGATACACACACACACTCTCTCTCTCTCACATACACACAGTTGAAAGTTGCTATGAGGGGACTTGACTGTTTGACTTCTGAGGAACACCACCACCAAAAACAAAATCTTCTGAACATTCCCTGGGCCTTTTAAGGCACATTCATGGGCCTTAAAAGATGAAATCTGCTTAAGATCGGATTTATTTTCCCTGTAGGATGCCACATGAAGATATTGTAATGGATGTAGAAGAACTAGAATAGAAGAGAAAATCCACCAGCTAATCAAAAAGAAATATTTTGGACTGCTTGCTTTGCAAATGATGGAGAATTTATCAAAATGGGAGACTTGTTCTCCATTTACCAATGTCCCATCCATATTCTTGTAAAAGCAATTTTTTAAAAAAAAAAAAACAGTGATCATTAGGTCAGCTTTTGACCTGGGCTGGCTACTTTATAACCAGTGGTGGGATTCAGCCGGTTCAGACCGGTACGGGTGAACTGGATGCTAATTTTACATCTGGTTCACTTTGGAGGATGTGGAGGACCCTGGACAGGGTTCTGACTCTGAGCAGGATGCAGAGAGGCTGGTTGGCCAACAGGAGGCGCCTGAGCCTTGGACCAGTGGGGAGGAGACAAGGGAGTTAGCAGTGGGGAGGAGCCAAGGGAGTTGTTCCTGGATGCCTGGCACCGGAGAGCTAATAGGCATAAGGAACAGTTGCGCAGTTACAGGAGGTAATTGCACTCAGCTGGTGGTCATTAGGCTCTTCTCAAGTCTATAAAAGGACTGCGTTTGTACACGCTCCTTTTGCAGGAGTCAACGTGATACACTTGAGCTGGAGAACTCTTGGGCTAGTTTAGCAGGCTGGATTGCTGCCAAGGTTAGTCTGTGCTAGATTGCTAGCAACGTCTTGTCTGTGCTGGCTTGCTGCCAAGGTCATGTCTGTGTGTCAATAAATTATTGCAGTATCTTTGTGTTGGCGTGCTTTGGTGTAGGACGAGGGGGGTCAGAACAGGTGACTGTTAATTTTCCAGTGAGAAGCAGAAGCAGGTGAGAACCATGATGTGCATTATTTTTTGAAGCTTGCTCCTATCTATCTATCTATCTATCTATCTATCTATCATCTATCTATCTATCTATCTATCTATCTATCTATCTATCTATCTATCTATCTATCTATCTATCTATCATCTATCTGAATCATTAAATTGCAAAGGCTAGATACTTTCATCAACATAGGCCCAAAGGAGGTTTTGTGATGAGGGTGCTGAGTTGCCTACATGCAAACAGGGGCTGTTGTTTCCTAGTTCCTTCCTGGATTTGATCCTGCAGACACTCAGTCAGCTATCTTGCTAGCCTTGACCAAAACATTAATATCAATAACATTATTGTTTATACATTACTCTGAGCCAAATTAATCAACTACATTTTAGATTAGGATGCTGCATAAGCCAACCCATATGTGGTTCATTTATGTTTTAAAATGTCCTATGAATCCAGACACTTCGATTTTACCTGCAAACTAAAATTTAGATATTATCAGTTGACCACATTGCTGATCTAGGTAGGGTCAGGCTTTTGCAAATATGTCAGCTGGACTGGGGTTAGTGAAACCATATCTTTTCATTGTTCTTAAATAAATAAATAAAAATATAAGAAGTTGAGCAAAATCAGTCTATTTTCACTCATGTCACCTTTGCACTTGTTCAATTATAAATCTCAATTCCAAATTAACCTTGTTTCAAGATTTAAAGTAGGTGTCAGCGTTCCAAATATTATGCCGAATTAAATCAGAATCTAAGGCAGCGCTATCCTTAAAATTCCAATTTAATAGAGCAGACATCTTAGCACATTGCTGTGGAATCCCAATACTTGAAATGACATCAGAATTCCACCCAGTTAAAAGTTCATGATTTTGTCCCCACACCCACAATCCATCACATGGTCCAATCTTCTTCCACGCTGGCATCCACGCCCAGCTGCTTCCGGTCAGGTGTCAAAGTACAGAGACAAAGGATGACCTTGGCTTCTAGCGAAGAATGAAAACAACACATTCGACAATCCTACTCCTTCTATTCCCCCCTCCCATCCGACTATACTAATGAAACAGCATAATGAAATAAGAGAAAGTGTGCCAGGCCAAAATTCTAAAAGGAATATAATTGCAGGCCTGACAGTAGGAACATTTCAGCTGAAGCACATTCTCTCACAAGGGGCATGATATGTGCAGTTAATTTTCATTTCCTTATCGCTGCTTTTGAATATGGAATACATCAGGATGGAAACCTCAACCACCAATGGTTAACTCAGGTTCTGCTCTGTTCCTTGCGTGATCAGGGTGGTTGATCTGAGAAATGTCCCAATGATTCTTATCCGTAAAACGGGCTTAAGAGAAACCACCTCTTTTAGATGGTAATGATCGAGATGTGGTGATGTAGTTGTTTGTAACAACTGGAGTCCAGTCATTAAAACCCGGAAGAAGGCCAGAAGCAGAAAATCTGCTAGATCACCTACAGTATAGACTGGAGCCAGAGGGAGTGGCCTTGCCCTAGGACTCTTTGGGCCCATGTGCCTACTTCTATCTTGAATTATGACCTCTGTTTGTAAATCTTTCTGATGCCTTGCATTTTAATTATTCCCAGACGCTTACAAAGAGTGCAAAAGGTAATGGAACAGATACTTAATTGTTCCACCTTGAGTTCAATTTCTTTCATGAGTCAAAGGAATGCTTCAGCTTATCTCTTGCATATCAGTAAATAAGGGTTATTGACTTCCCTTAACAATAAACTGAAAATGCTGTTAAATGCACCATAAACAAAATGTATGAACCCCCCTTTTATATGATTAAAATGGTCATAATGATCTGATATTTCTTGCTGATTGAAACTGCCACTTCTGTTTACAAGGAAAATAAATAACACATGTTTTCTGCCGCTCTGAAAGGTTCCTATTTATTCTGTGGTCATTTCCCACTTATGATATTTCCAGCTTAATTTCACAAAACAGCTTTTACATGGCTCGAGGAAGGGGTGGGAGCCCAACTCTTATTGTACATTGTCTTGGAAATATTTTTGCCTTTGAGCTGAGGACTTTTATTTGTAAAAACAACCAGCCATACTTCTTTATGGGGTTGATATTATTCTAAATTAAAAAGAGAAACAGCTGGATACTCACAAATGCCTGCATAATTTGGGATTTTGTTTTCTTCTCCTTTGTGGTAGACACAAGATTGGCCAGATCCTGAGTTGAAAAAGAGACTTGCAGGAGGGAACTGGTGGTTTGGATCTCTGCAGAATTTGGCGGTGGGGCAGTAACCAGGCATTTTGACACCTGGGGTAGGAACCCAGATTGCCCCTCCTCTCTTAACCCATTAGTGTATACATACTGACAGTTCCTTTATTATGGTCATTACTGCTAATGCAATAAAGTCAGAATTATTCACCAAAGCAAACACATGTGACTATCAACTCAGTGATAGCCGTGAGTATTGAGATACTGAAAATGCAAAGTTAACCAGACATGGTGATATCTATTAATGTGTGGATTTCTGATAATTGCTGCTCTTCCTTTTTTTCCCCAAAATCCTAAAGACTTGAGATTTGGGGAGATTTTCAGACCAGATATTTTGGGAAGGGGGCTACAGGGCCTCTGAGAATATTGGTACTTCCCAGAGGTGGGTTCTTACCAGTTCGCACCTATTCGGTAGAACCGGTTCGTCAAATCTACCAAACCAGTTAGAAGAGGTTCCACCAGTGGACCCGGAAAGCAGGCCACACCTACAGAAGAGGCTCCAAAATTTTTTGAAACCCACCACTGGTCCTTGGATATGATTATTCTACACTATCATGCTCATATTTGTAAAACTCAGTGCCTCTGTGAAAGATAAGGATGACTACTGCGTTTGTGGTGCAATCAGAACATTGCGTGTGTTGAAGTTGTTTTAACGCAAACCAAAGATGCCTTTTAAAAAACAAGTTTACATCATATTCTTATGCATGCCAGTGCTGTGTGTGAGGTAATTTAAGGTGGTTCTGACAAGTGTCGTCGGCATCTTCATATCCGGTCACATGGGTGGCAAGCCACTCCCACCAGGTCACATGGGTGGCAAGCCACTCCCACAAAGGAGGCCACACCCACAGAGTAGGTTCGAACAATTTTTGAAACCCACCACTGGTACTTCCTGTTCCACTGATAGAAACAGTTTTCATTATAGAAAGTCCACACAATGCTCTCCATATCATCCATGTACTCTGCATTTCAAGGGAAGAAAGGGTTATGTTAAAAGCCATGCATGTCAATGTGTTCACCCATACTAATGAGCAGATCTGAACTCTAAATCAGAAGAACTCAGCAATTGCTCCCAAATCAAAAAGGAACAGAGACAATGTAGAACTGAAAAGGCGATGCATAAGATAATTAAAACATTTGTGACAGTAAACCAAAATAGAAAGAAAAGATAAACCAAACAAACAAACAAAAATTGAGACACAGAGCCATATGTTCACATGTATGCTGCAAATTAAAAAAAAAAAAAACCTCAATGCAATTGATATATACTCCCACACTTTGTCCCCCTCCTTGTTCACCAACATCAAAAAGAGCCTTTTTTTTCGGTAAGATGCCAATAATGGAAAGCAAATCATCTGGCACGCAATCAACCATTCCCTCTTCCAAGTAAATATATAGACTGCTTGATGTGCTTGAGGTAGATCTTTAATATTGGAAGGGACATCTGTATAATTGAGAAAAATCAGAAGTCCTGATGCTGAGTTTCTTAATGCTTCAGAAGTTTACATTACAATCCTGCATTTGCCTACATGGAAATAAGCTTGATTAAGTTCAACAGAACTTACTTCCAGTTAAGTATGTGTAGGATTTCGATCTCAACAAGGCTAAATCACCGAACCGGGCCTCTTCTTGAAGTATTTTTGTAGATTTCAGAAGATTGTAAATCAAGCTCAACAGTTGTAAGTGTCTGCTGGACTCCCTGAAAGGAGTTAGCAGTTAGCAGTTAGACTTGTATACCGCTTCATAGGGCTTTCAGCCCTCTCTAAGCAGTTTACAGAGTCAGCATATCACCCCCACAGTCTGGGTCCTCATTTCACCCACCTCGGAAGGATGGAAGGCTGAGTCAACCTTGAGCCGGTGAGATTTGAACCACTGAACTGCAGATAGCAGTCAGCTGAAGTGGCCTGCAGTACTGCACCCTAACCACTGCGCCACCTCGGGTGTTCAGCACACCTTGGTAGGATTTTGGGATCAGGCCAGAGAGACCACGCATTCCTTGCTGCTATTTGGAGTAACAAACCTGTAGAAATCAGTTTCCAGAACAATGAAAAGAGCAGATGCATTCAGGCTCTTTCATTGCATGGTTGAATGGTCCATGATCCAACAGGAAGGTTTGGTCCCCCGCCCCCAAATAATTTATCTTTAAATGGGGAGGGATGTGAATTTTTCCTCTGCCTAAGCTGTGTTTGTAGACAGGGAAAGGGATGGATTTAAATTCGAGGTTGTCTTTCTTTCAAATAATATTTGCATTAATCTTAACCAGATTGAGCATCACCTAGTAGGAAAGTGAAATACAAAGGAGAAAACAAGAAAACATACAAACTGTGGCTCTTACTTATCCTGTGGATGTCAGAGTAGGTTATAGAAACAGAGACATTCTTTCAATTATGTACATGCTGTAGTTCTTTTCCAGAGACAGGAATGATTCAAAGTCACATTTCCTTCCCTCTCCTCATGTTGAGGAAAATTAGACACAATAGCATTGCTAGCATCTCTGGATAATAAGGTAGTTGCATAAATATCTAAGCGTAAGCCTGTTTTTCTTCTTTAAAATACAATGAATGCTTGCAAGATTCCTCCGCGCCCCCCTGGTGAAAAGACATGGTTCCTTTGAGAGTGGCAGGAGTGGGAGACCTATGGTCTTTCTTGTGTTGTTGAACTACAACTCCCAGGATCCTACTCCCCACCGCTCACAAATGGTTAGGGACCCTGGGAAACAATTCAAGGATGTTTGAGAGGACCTACGGCGGTAAATTTTGGTGACATCTGAAATCAGTTTTCTTGCCAGGATGATCTAACCTTAATAAAACTGGTTTATATAGCCTACACTTCATTTAAAGTCTTACGCATTTCAAATATTTCTTAGCTTTCTCTTTTTTTAACTTATTGGCCTTTAAAAAAAATAGTTGTAATGTCCATCTTGTAAAAGCTCTGAGGGGGAATGGGAGGGTTGCTGATCATTTTGTCCTAATAGAGAAATTACTGTTTTGTTTTTTAAAAAAATTAACTCCATGTAACTAGTACCCACCAAGCCTCACACCAAGAAATTCCTTGAGAAATGTTCACAACACCATATGTATTTTATTGACAATAGTTTTATATGTGTGTGAAATGAATTCCATTTAGTTCAGTGTACCATATTCTCAGAAGAATGTGTAGAATTGTGATCTTATCTTCTGATAATGGGGGGGGGGTTCATGGATTTAATATTATTGTGAACCCACTGTTGTCATACATAGCATATTGTGTTACAAAAAGAGAATCCAAATTATTCCAGACAAAATTACATATGATTTATTTATGCGTTTAATGGAGTGAAGTATCGTACTTGATATGTTATTAAATGGCAATGAAGGTCACAAACACTGGAAATTTAAGGAACCCAGACAAATGATGATCTTCCCCCCTCTCCCTTGGCCGTTTAACTTGCAGTCGCCATCAACAGAAGCAACGTGGATGAATGAAACGCCGTGTCTCTAATTCTGACACTAGGTGGCACAATCATTTACAGCAGAAGTTCAATCTCAACTGGAGAGTTCATTTGGTGAATGTAAGACCCCTATTCTGATGGGTGTTGATAACCCAAAACAAACAATAACAAAACAATAAAACAGGGATTAGGATAAGGTAGGATAAATAAAAGAAGCTGTCAGGCCTGCAATTATATTCCTTTTAGAATTTTGGCCTGCCACACTTTCTCTTATTTCATTATGCTGTTTCATTAGTATAGTCGGATGGGAGGGGGGAATAGAAGGAGTAGGATTGTGGAATGTATTGTTTTCATTCTTTACTAGAAGCCAAGGTCATCCTTTGTCTCCGCACCAGTACACCTGACCGGAAGAAGCTGGGTGTGGATGCCAGCGTGGAAGAAGAAGATTGGACCATGTGATGGATTGTGGGTGTTGGGGACAAGATCATGAACTTTTAACTGGGTGGAATTCTGATGTAATTTCCAGTATTGGGATTAACACAGATGTGCTAAGATGTCTGCTTTATTAAATTGGAACTTTAAAGATCGTTTTGCCTTTGATTCTGATTTAATTCTACATGATACTTGGAACGCTGACAGAAGCCTTATTGAAGCAAGATCATATTTGTTATTTATCCTCAGAAGAAAATGTTACATCCATTTCTATAAAATATTTATTTAGCTCGTTAGCCTGCTTTCTCCAACTTGCTCCCCACATTGGATGAAATTTTTGGACAGGAGAGTCCAAGCACACATCACAAAGGCCTGGGAAAAAGCTTAACTGCCAATGTCTAGGTCTGACAGTTCAATCACTTTGTTTTCCAAGTTGACTTTTAATAACAAGTTATATTCTCCCATCAAGGTGGCCTTAGATGGTTATAACAGGTTAGTGTTATTTTGGAAGAAGTCACATGCCTGGAATCCATAATATCTCTTGCTTGAAATGTTCCTCAGTGTATGTTTCCAGTAAGGAAAGGCAGGTTCTCGCCTTGTCTGTTGCTAGTTAAAAAGTAATGAGTCTTTTATGCTTTCTTTACATAATAAGCCTCAGTCAGAAAAATGGGATATAATTTAGTCAACAAAATAAAATGGAAATCCCCAAATGAAATGTACAAAAGATGAAATTGAGCCAGTTGCCGTAGTTAACGCAACCAATAAAAGGACACCGACTTTATTTGCTCTAACTCAAGGAACATTGTGCCATAAATTCCCAGCTTTGTTTTGCATTTTGCTTTGAAGTATGTTCGGATAAGATGTTCCCTTCACCCTGGCTGTGGAGTTATTAAAAGCTGACAAGAGGTTATGGCACTTAGGGCCTTATCTTTCAAAAACACAGCTTGTATGGAAGAGGAGCCCCCAACTTTTAACAACACCCTATTTTTGACTTTTAATGAAAAAGGGGATTATGGGCCAGCTTTGATACGATACCATGTTCCCGATTGTGTGCCTTCCAAGTATCTTGGACTATATTATTCCCAATCACCTGGCCAACCTAGGGAATTCTTCTGAGAAAAAAAGAAAAGAAAAGAAAATATCATTTTAGTTCTTTTCTTTGACTCTGTACAATGCAGCTACACTGGACTAATCTTGTTTTGACCTTAAAGTTAAGCAGAGTCTGGCCTAGTTTGGGTTTTTTTAAAGGTGCAATCTGCATCGCAACATTTTGAAATATTAAGACTTTATTGTGTAGCAATTCCCCGCATTTTATATATGGATTCAATACCTCTGCCTGTATAAATTTGTATAAAAATAAAGAATAAAAATATTTTTGCTGCGCACTGAGCCCTGGAGAATCAAGCTTATAAAAATCTCTTGTCTGTATTTGAACAATAAAAAGAAACGGGCAGCATAAATGCTGGAAACTGTTTAGACAAATGGCCAGGCATTAAATATTATTCATCATGAAGTATTGTGTAGTTGTGACAGGTATGATATACACGGGCCTAAATATACGTATGTACTATTATTTATAAAAAGAGATTGCTTTGCCTTCAGAAGTTGTAGGCGCCACATAATTGGAGGCTTTTAAGAAGAGTCTGGACAGCCACTTATCTGAAACATACAGGATTTCCTCAGTGGTGGGTTTCAAAAATTGTTCGAACCTACTCTCTGGGTGTGGCGTCCTTTGTGGGAGTGGCTTGCTGCCCATGTGACCGGATGGGAGTGGCTTACCGCCCATGTGACCGGATATGAAGATGCCGATGACACTTGTCAGAACCACTTTAAATTACCTCACACACAGCACTGGCATGCATAAGAATATGATGTAAACTTGTTTTTTAAAAGGCATCTTTGGTTTGCGTTAAAACAACTTCAACACACGCAATGTTCTGATTGCACCACAAACGCAGTAGTCATCCTTACCTTTCACAGAGGCACTGAGTTTTATAAATCTGAGCATGATAGTGTAGAATAATCATATCCAAGGACCAGTGGTGGGTTTCAAAAAATTTTGGAAGCTCTTCTGTAGGTGTGGCCTGCTTTCCGGGTCCACTGGTGGAACCTCTTCTAACCTGTTTTGTAGATTTGACGAACCGGTTCTACCGAATAGGTGCGAACTGGTAGGAACCCACCTCTGGATCTCCTGCTCAAGCAGAGGCTTGGAGTAGAAGAACTCCCTTCAACTCTGTATTCAATGTTACAGATATTCCTGTTTTATACTCTCATTATGCATGGAAAAGATTTCTTGTGAATAATAATACACCCTTCCTCTTCCATTAGCACCAACACTTTCTTATCAACAATGCATCTAACAAAATCTGTAAACTACCAAATGCTGGAGAAAGACCTTATTGTATGCATAACCAAGCAGGATCATTTAGCTGGTTACTTCCAAGTATGAAAATAGATGGGGTTAACAAACACCACCAAGTGGTTGGTGATTAGATCTGACTTGGTGGACCAACATTCTGAAGTCCTAACGTGGTGAATACTAAACAATAAAACTATGGTTGTTTCTTTGATGGATTCAGAAATAAAGCTTGTATAAGAAAATCTCAAGGGGGAAAAAAACATCCCTATGAAGATGTGTTCTTCAACAAATATTTACATACTCAGATGGCTGAAGCAATTTAGTGCTAAGATTGCACGCAGAGCAGTGGTGGGATTCAGCCAGTTTGCACCTATTCGGGAGAACCGGTTGGCAACTTTCTAAGCAGTTCAGAGAACCGGTTGTTGGAAGAAATCTTTTGTTTTTTTCCACTTTACAGGGCTAATCCTGTAAGGAAGGCAGGAAGGAAACATTCTGGTGTTGTTTCTAGCCTAATCTTTATTGCCCTGCTTACAGAAACTGCCTCTCCGGTTAACCCTTATTACCATTGTAACAACTAAGGCGAAGTGCTCATCAACCTGAGTGACATTGACTTGGCCTCGCCCACATGATCACATGACCACCGAGCCCCACCTACCCAGCTGGTCATTAGGGCAAAGAACTGGTTGGTAAATTATTTGAATCCCACCACTGATGCAGAGGTTCCAGAGTCATTTTCTGGGCTCTACAGATATGGTTGGAAAAACGTTTGGTTTGAAATTTTGGAGGACTGCCATCTGTTGGGCAAAGCTGGTAAAGACAGCATTGGACTAGAATAGCTTTCCCTAACTTAGCCACCCGCGGCTCAACCACATCCCAGAATTCAATGCACTGGCCAATCTGGCTGGAGGATTGTGGGAGTTGAAGTCTACATATCATAAGGCTGCTTAGCTTTCAAAAGGCTGAGCTATAGGGAGAAAGGACCTGAACCAATGCAGGCAGCTGCCTTTCTGTCCTTTGAAAACTGCCCAATATAAATTGCAGTATAAGCAATAAATTATGTTTTAATTTACTGATGACTTTTGTACTTTCTCTGGGGTCTTTTAACATGATTTTGTCTAAACATGCTCTCTTTCTAAAGGCAAAATTTCAAATTTTTTTTTTTAGCACCCTGCACTTTTTTTAAGCAGCATATTAAACTGAGAAAGAGGGAGTGAATTTCCCCTGAGGGCTTTAGGGGTCTTTAAATATCATCTTCATGAGAGACTAAACATTGTAAACCACCCTGCTGGTAATAGATGGGCATTTTAAAGAGGCAACGGATAAACAGTGATGAAGCATAATTGGAGCTGTTTGTTGTGCCTTTGCTGATGAAATGCTGGCAAAACTGACTCGGCTCAAAATGACATGTTTATGGAACATCAAAGAACCCAAGCTGACTTTACATTATATCAGTGACAACTGTATACACTGGAGTACTCTTTGCCATTTAGGCTTCACCCTTCTTATTTTTTTCCATTTGTGGGAGAAACATTTGTTCTTCCACTCAAGCTGATCACTTGATAAATACATACATTCATTTGTGGCAAATTGCCGAGTCAAAGGAGTTAAAAGAAACTCCTTGGACCACTAAATATCAATGATAAGTGCACACTCTATCTCTCTCGCTTGAGTGAATGCAGGAAGATACTCCTAGCTGCATAATTCATCACAGTTTGATTGATTTGATTGATTTGATTTGATTATATTTATATGCCGCCCTTTCCCCCCGAAGGGGACTCAGGGCGGCTCACAATTCAAATCAGGGAAGGGGGGGTACAAACAAAAAAACAAAAAACGAAACATAACAATGCATTATTTAAAAACACACAACAGTCATACCATTCGAGACGGGGGCAACAGCTCTTTAGCCCCAAGCCTGTCGGAACAGCCAGGTTTTAAGGGCTTTGCGGAAGGCCTGGAGGGTGGTGAGGGTTCGAATCTCCACGGGGAGTTCGTTCCAGAGGGTCGGAGCAGCCACAGAGAAGGCTCTCCTCCGGGTAGTCGCCAGTCGACACTGGCCGGCGGATGGAATTCGGAGGAGGCCTAATCTGTGGGATCTAATCGGTCTAGTGGAGGTTTAGCAGATGCCTCCTCCCGATTCTGTAGTTTGTCTCGCAAACATTTCTTTTTTCCTGAAATATAACTGAAGCAAAAAAAAAAAAAAAATGCATACGTTTCTGAAACTTAATCCCATAATTGGATTATACACAACTTGCCATAGCTTTCAAGTCGTTCGTAATTTCTCTAATACAAATAATCGAATTGGGGGCTGTGAATTGGTAAAATAGTTAAAAAAAAAACATTTTGAGACCATCAGCTGTGAAATTTTATCAAAATTCTTTAGAATAAATTGTTTTACTGATATTTAAATGCATTCCTCTCTGCTAATAAATATGCATTAATTTAATTAATTTCAATTATTAATCATTAATAAGTATGATAAATTATAATTTTTATATTGCTTTTTGCTATTTTTAGTAGAGTTACAGATATTCATAAAGCAGGGAGGTGCAAGAGTTGAAAACTGGAACATGGCATATCTCCACTACTTTTAAAAATATATACATGCGTTATTTTTAAATATGTTGTATTATTTATTTAAAAATAAAGAATTTTAATATTCATCACTCATACAGTATAGAATTAATCTTTTTATGTGTTCATATCACACAGAGCAATTAATTTGTTTACATTTAAAACAGTTTAACTTGAAGAGGAAAAAGCATATGGAATATTAAACAAAGAATAGTAAATGCAAACCAAATTTCTAAATAAACCTGCAGTTGGGATACCTGGCAGTAGAATTGTTGTTCAGAAAAGTTCTTCAAGACATTGTATAATTAAGGGAAAATGGGTGTCTTTCCAACCTTCTTGCACACAAGAGTATACAATCACTGTTTCCTTTCTCTTCTTGTTAGTTTAATTATAATTGATAAAAGGGAACCTGAACATTAAAAAAAAAATGATGAGTGTTCCAACTAAAAGGTAGAGATAATTTATAATCCAAAGGAACCAATACTATATTTCGAGTGCAATATCCAGAATTCAGCCGAGTCCCTCAATTATCTCCTGCAAAAAAGATCCCATAAAATTTACATTTTAAAAAATGAAACAAAATAATATTTCTAGCATATTGGTTCCATTTTGGAAGTAGTATGGGAAGTTCTGTAGTCAGAACTCCAAATTACAAGAAAAACTTGCAAAGAGAATTCTGAAAACACACCTGATGTCAGTAGGCCAAACCTAGGAATTTACAAGTTTTACAAATGTGACCGTTCTGTAAATATTTTTACCTTATTAAGTGTAGACAATGTTCCCAGCAAATGAAAACTAATGCTTTTAGTTCATAAATAGAAAAAAGAGAGAAAAAAACAAGCAGCCAAATGATCAAGTTTACAATTGCTTTTTTTCCCTAGGCCTATTTTGAACCTTTTTATTCTTACTGTATAGCAAATGCGTTAAAATAGACACAAACTGCAGTGCTTCTAGTATACTGGAAAATGTATCATCTTCGTTTCCATAAAAGTAGTTACATGGAACACCAGTGGTGGGTTTCAAAAATTGTTCGAAACTACTCTGTGGGTGTGGCCTCCTTTGTGGGAGTGGCTTGCCGCCCATGTGACCGGATGGGAGTGGCTTGCTGCCCATGTGACCGGATATGAAGATGTCGACGACACTTGTCAGAACCACCTTAAATTACCTCACACACAGCACTGGCATGCATAAGAATATGATGTAAACCTGTTTTTTAAAAGGCATCTTTGGTTTGCGTTAAAACAACTTCAACACACGCAATGTTCTGATTGCACCACAAACGCAGTAGTCATCCTTACCTTTCACAGAGGCACTGAGTGTTATAAATATGAGCATGATAGTGTAGAATAATCATATCCAAGGACCAGTGGTGGGAACCTCTTCTGTAGGTGTGGCCTGCTTTCCGAGTCCACTGGTGGAACCTCTTCTAACCGCTTCGGTAGATCTGACGAACCGGTTCTACCAAATAGGTGCGAACTGGTAGGAACCCACCTCTGTGGAACACGTGTGCAAACTGAATATTGTAGATCCTGCTGATATCACCTAGATCAGTGATGGCTTTTTCCCATTGCGTGGCAAAAGCAGGGGTGTTGAGGATCGAAAAGTCCTCGACTTACGACCTAGCGGCCAGCAACAAGCCAAGCCGTGTTATGATTGGCTAAGGTGCGGCTTGGCGGAGCGCGGGCCGCTAGGGGCGCGCTTATTGGTTTTCCCTGCTTGACAGCTCCGCATAAATAGCTGTCAAGCAGGGAAAGGTGCTGAATCGCCTTGTACATGGTTCTCATTCCAAATAAAGAAGCTGTTCTTACCACAGCCTTGCCTCCTGCCTCGTCCTTCGCCGAACTCGCAAAAGGGGGGAGCTCAGGGGGGGCAATGCGTGGGCATGCCCACACCCATAATATTATGCGCATGACACCCAGAGCATCCCCCCACTTTTGGCATGCAATAGATCCATTTGTCGCCCTCCCAAGGCTCAAGAGACTTTCTAGAAGCCTAGGGAGGGCGAAAACGGCTCCCCCGGGAGGCCCTCCAGAGGCTTCAGGAGGCTTCCCTGAAGCCTCCTGAGTGCGAAAAATGGCCATACAGGCAAAGCAGAAGTTCGAGAATGGACTTCTAGCTCGCCCATAGGGCTGTTTTTCGCCCTCTAGAGCCTTCAGGGAAATCTCTGGAGGGCGAAAAATGGCCGAAAAAGAAGGCTGAAGTCAGCTGGCCAGTGCGTGCATGGGTGCTCGAGCTGACAGGGCAATGCCTCACATGTCCTAACAAATGGCTCCGCATGCCACCTGTGGTGCGCGTGCCATAGGGTCACCATCATTGACCTAGATTGAATATATTCATTATTTTTTTTTAATATTAACCACACATCATCCTTACAGCAGTGAAGCAACAAAGCCAAGTTTGAATGTGCAAAACTATCATCCCTTCACTATGTTTTATGGAAGTATATATTGGGGGTGGGGAAATCGTGTGTGTGTGTTTGTGTGTGTGTGTGTTGCATTTGTGCTGATAAATAAATAAATAAAGGGAGACTAGTGTAGATCTATTTCAAGCTATTTAGCTCTCATCAGCTAGCCACACCCTTACTGGGATTCGAACCTGGGCTGTATTACATATTAAGCAGTTGTGTTAACCACTAAGCCACAAGGTTCTTCTCCTTATCAGCTGAGCCAGGGAAGTAGGTATGTAGGTATGTTTTTAGTGTCACAACCCCTGGTATGCCCAAATATGGGAGGAAGCATACGGCTTCCTTTCTCTGTCTATTGGCTCATCACAAGAGACCATCCAGACAGAAAGCCATTATTTTTACTGTTGCCTTTGTTACATTTGTGTTGTATTTGTGCTGATAAATAAATGGAGACTAGTATAGATCTATTTCAAGCTATTTAGCTCTCATCAGCTAGCCATACCCTTACTGGGATTTGAACCTGTGCTGTATTACATATTAAGCAGTTGTGTTAACCACTAAGCCACAAGGTTCTTCTCCTTATCAGCTGAGCCAGGGAAGTAGGTATGTAGGTATGTTTTTAGTGTCACAACCCCTGGTATGGCCAAATATGGGAGGAAGCATACTGCTTCCTTTCTCTGTCTATTGGCTCATCACAAGAGACCATCCAGACAGAAAGCCATTATTTTTACTGTGGCTTTTGTTAACAGACAGACAGAGACAGACAGAGAACAGAGAAAGGAAGCAGTATATATATATATATATATATATATATATATATATATATATATATATATATATATATATATATATATATATATATATATATATATATATATATATATAAAGCACAACAAATTAAGATCATACCAGAGGTGGGTTTCAAATCCCGGCGCTACCAGTTTGCTCATGCTAGCGCATGTGCACCACTTCTGTGCATGCACAGAAGTGTCCGGGCGGGTGGGTGGAGCTTCCTGCCACCACCACTACTGGTTTGGCCGATCTGGGAGCCCACCCACCTCTGGATCATACAACTTACCATAGTGAGAGCACAAAGCAGCATATTTTTTTTAAAATGATTATTTGAGAAAAAGGGGGGGGGGGAAACACAGGTTGAAAGCTATTCAGTTCCCTCTACTGCCACCCATCCCCCCAAAATAGCATTTTGTACTTTTGGAGAAGTTGTAAGGGAAGATGGGAAAATCTTGCCTCCTGGACTTCTACTGAAAAGGTCCGGCTTTGAGTAGAAACTAAGCTAGAATGGATTTCAGAGAGGAGCTTCATTATGTGGGAAGTTATCATCCAGCCCCCTCCCAGAAAAATGAAATATCCTAGGAAATATTGAAAAGGCAGAATATTTCTCTGGATGTGAAAAGAAAGAAACATGTTTTAAAAGACAGAATAGTTGCCTGTAGCTTCCTGCCCATCCCCAGTTAATGGGCCATTGAGATGGTCTGGCTAGCCCACTTTACATAATAAAGACTTCACCAGCAGCTACAGAAAGGCATGATAATATACTCAACTGACCGCAAGGCATCTGAGAACTCATCACAGCCTAGAGAGTAACCCCCTGCATGGCACCATGGGAGCCTGACAACCAATCAGAATACATTTCTTACACAGGAACAGGAAACAGAGAGGTGGGACTGAACAGGTTATAAAAAGCCTAGCAAGCCCCTTCCTCAGCCCTTCTCTCTTCTTCTCCACCAACATTGAAGCATGTGATCACCTTTTCTGTCCAGGGCTCCAGCCATGTGGTCCTGTCCAACAATAAACCGACTTTCCAAGCAGCCTCCATGTCTCCAGTGTCTTTTTCCCCACTTGGCGCTGAACCCAGAAGGACATTTCTTTCAACAATTAAAAAAAAAAACCCTTGAAGATTCAGAGATGGGCACACCTCACAAACACACACACACACACACACACACACACACACAAACACAGAGAAACTGAATGAAAGAGAGAACCAGTCCTAGCTTAAGATAGCTATATACCTGAAAACCAAACAAAGCTAAACTGAAAAGCATGGATCCTTTAACATTTTCCTGTTCATAGCTGTAGAGATAACTGTTGAAAGTAAAGAACCAGGGAAAAGAAAACCAACCTTATTTCTAGATTGCTGGTGGAAGCACATGTTTCACATTGCTTCATGGTAAGACAACTTTCGTTTGCAGATGTGGCAACTAACTGTGCTAATATGTGTTGTTTGTGAAGTAATCTCCACTCCCTCATCTTCCTGCTCACAAAATTCGAGTTCTATGGCCAGAGGGTACAACACACAATACCGGGGATATTGGCAGTCTACATAAAGGCTACTCCTTATCTGCACTTCCAAGGCATTGACAAATTAAGGGCAAAGTATGTAAAACCACTGTGGAAAAAGGTTATCTTCCATCACTGCTGGTAACGTTTAATGCTTCTGTTACTTACTAGCAAACATATTTTGGCCTAAGGGGTAATGCTGTGAATAGGGTGCTTGAGCATCTGTTTCCCAAAAGACTTTTACTGCTTTCTCTAGAAACACAGGAGGGGAATGCAGAGCCACAGAAATCTCACTTGCTGCTGCTGCCGATTAGTAGCACCAGACCAGTGGTGGGTTTCAAAAATTGTTCGAACCTACTCTGTGGGTGTGGCCTCCTTTGTGGGAGTGGCTTGCCACCCATGTGACCAGATGGGAGTGGCTTGCCGCCCATGTGACCGGATATGAAGATGCCGACGACACTTGTCAGAACCACCTTAAATTACCTCACACACAGCACTGGCATGCATAAGAATAGGATGCCAACTTCTTTTTTAAAAGGCATCTTTGGTTTGCGTTAAAACAACTTCAACACACGCAATGTTCTGATTGCACCACAAACGCCGTAGTCATCCTTACCTTTCACAGAGGCACTGAGTTTTATAAATAGGAGCATGATTGTGTAGAATAATCATATCCCAGGACCAGTGGTGGGTTTCAAAAAATTTTGGGACCTCTTCTGTAGGTGTGGCCTGCTTTCCGGGTCCACTGGTGGAACCTCTTCTAACCGGTTCGGTAGATTTGATGAACCGGTTCTACCGAATAGGTGCGAACTGGTAGGAACCCACCTCTGCAGCAGACGCAGAGAAGGAGAGATGCTCTTAAGTTGTCAATTAGTTCTGGGTTTACTGCTGTGGAGTAGGGGAGGTGGTTGCTTTTATGGTCTCCAAAGCAAGTGTGAATGAAACAATGAATGCAGTGTCTATGCAGATTCTCAGTCATCCAGGTCATAGAGCCAAGGTGGCGCAGTGGTTAAATGCAGCACTGCAGGCTACTGCTAGATCAGCAGTTCAGCGGTTCAAATCTCACCGGCTCAGGGTTGACTCAGCCTTCCATCCTTCCGAGGTGGGTAAAATGAGGACCCAGATTGTTGGGGGCAATATGCTGACTCTTTGTAAACCGCTTAGAGAGGGCTGAAAGCCCTATGAAGCGGTATATAAGTCTACTGCTATTGCTATAGTTGTCCCAAAGAGGCTTTTTCAAGAGGCAACTGGACTTTCTGGTTTTTCTTTAAAGAGGTCTTCAAGGAAGTCGAGTTGATTTGATTTGATTGATTGATTTATTAAGTTTGTATGCCGCCCTATTCCCGAGAGACTCAGGGCGGCTCACAATAAAAAGGGAGGGGATACAAAAAATAAAATAAAAACAGCAATTTAAAATTCTACAACAGCCGTAACCTCGAATGGGGCTGGATAGTTCAACAGCCCCAGGCCTGCCGGAACAGCCAGGTCTTAACTGCTTTGCAGAAGGCCGGGAGGGTAGTAAGGGTCCGGCTCTCCATGGGGAGATCATTCCAGAGGGCCGGAGCAGCCACAGAGAAGGCCCTCCCCCGAGGAGTCGCCAGCTGACATTGGCTGGCAAATGGCAGTTGCCTCTTGGGAAAGCACCTTTGGGACAATGAATGCTGTGGGAATAACCTAGCTGTTGAAGTAATGATGCCAGCATATAACACAGCTAGTTAGGGCCCCATTGGGAGGTGTGAATAATTGTCATTGAAATGGCAGCTGTTCTATAGCAATAGCAGTTAGACTTATATACCGCTTCATAGGGCTTTCAGCCCTCTCTAAGCGGTTTACAGAGTCAGCATATTGCCCCCAACAACAATCTGGGTCCTCATTTTACCCACCTCGGAAGGATGGAAGGCTGAGTCAACCCTGAGCCGGTGAGATTTGAACAGCCGAACTGCAGAACTGCAGTCAGCTGAAGTGGCCTGCAGTACTGCATTTAACCACTGCGCCACCTCGGCTCTTCTCCACCTTTTAATCCTCCAATTCAGTGGTTCCCAAACTTGGCAACTTTAAGACTTGGCAACTTTAAGCTCTGCTGGCTGGAGAATTCTGGGAGTTGAAGTCCACAAGTCTTAAAGTGGCCAAGTTTGGGAACCACTGCTCCAATTCATTACAGGTGGTCTTTGACTTATGACCATTTGTTTAATGATGGTTCAAAGTTAGGATGGAAAAGTGATTTATGACCTGTCCTTGCACCATTACATCACCTCCACAGTCATGTGATCACAAATGGAGCACTGGCAACCTGTTCACATTTATGGCAGGTTGCATTCTCCTGCAATCAAGTGATCATAATTTGCAATCTTCCCAGCCGGTTTCTGTCAAAAAAAGTCAATTGGGGAAGCTGGATTTGCTTAATAACCATGAGATTTGCTTAATGACCTCATGATTCATGTAACCATGGTGATTTGCTTAATAGTGGTTGTAAAATTGGGTCCCATCATGTGATGGTTCGGTCTACAGCCACACTGACTTATGATGGAAATTGTGATCCCAGTTATGGTTGTAAATTAAAGTCTTGCACTTGGAAATTGATCTGTTATCCTATTCAGTAAAATGAACATGCACTTCAAGTTTTTCCTATTTGGGCTAATAATTTGCAGAAAAATGTTAAACCAAGAGTAAGTCCCCTTAAGCCTAGCCCTGGATTTTACATTTGAATAGAGAGGCAGATATCAATTTCTCCAACCCAAGCTGGTTAGTCTGTTCACTTTACCTGAGTAGATGTGACAGTCTGGTTTCCCATTTAAATATTCCTGAAAACTTGAGTTTATATATTAGGGAAGAAGGTTAGAGCTAAAGGCAGAAGGATAGCGTTGCCAGCCCTACAGATGTGTTTTTCCATTTCTGCCAGTAAACCGTCAGGATTTGCAAAATTCAGAATTGAGGAGAGGAACTGGCTTGTAAAGTCGTTACATAATGAAGACTTCTCTTGCCCAGGAATCATTTTAGAATGAGACCAGTGTGAGAATTAGAATTTAGAATTTTTAGAATTTTATTAGAATTTGTAGGCCGCCCTTTTCCCTGAGGGGACTCAGGGCGGCTCACACAAAAACTGGGAAGGGGGAATACAGACATTAGGACAAACATGTAATAAAATAGCAAGCAACATACATTCATCATTCGGGAGGGGTAACTATCCTATCCCCAGGCCTGACGGGCGAGCCAGTTCTTCAAGGCTATGCGGAAGGCTTGGACGGTGGAGAGGGTACGAATCTCCACGGGGAGCTCGTTCCAAAGGGTCGGGGCTACTGCTGAGAAGGCCCTCCTCCTTGTAGTTGCCAGCCGACATTGGCTGGCCGATGGAATACGGAGGAGGCCTAATCTATGGGATCTTATCGGTCGCAGGGATGTAATTGGCAGAAGGCGGTCTCTCAAGAGAAAGAAGGATCCCTTCTTTAAATGAAGATGTCGCATGGCAAACAGGTTACAAATAGTAATATGGAGTACTAAGCAAAGAGAAAAGTTGTGGATTTTAAAAGCCTTTTTAAAATTAATTTTCCCTCTGTAGTATTGTATGAAAACAAGATGCAGTTTATGGGTCTTTGAATATATTTACGCCCTGTCTGATGCAAAATAGGATTCGTGTTTACCGCTTGGGCACTGATGCAGCCAGAAACAGTCTATTATTTGCTTCTTCATGGGTGGGCCCATCATGTGTCAAACTGAATTTGCCTTCTAGAGCTTCCAGAGAGGGAGGGTCTTTTTTAGGAGTTCTCGAGAGAAAAGCAATATTGTTGTCCAGCTTTATTTAGAGTTAATTAAGAAATGAAACTTATTCCCTCTAAACTTCCACGCTGATCACTCAGGACTCATTGGCTCATTTTGATCTCAAAACTGCCCAGGGCAATCACAGCTTGAGGATAGACACATCTTTCTCTTGCTCTGAATCCTTGATAGATTTGGTTCTACAGTCAAGTCAATCTTTCTTTCTCCTGCCCACAGTAGGAGAATGATCTGACCAATACAATCTGGATTAAGAGCAGAACCCAGCATGAAACTGGAGAATGCTTGTGTGGAAACCTCTCCCTTGCATCTTCATCCATTTTTGCATTACAACATGCAAAATTCACATACTTGTATGTTACAGCAAAGGACGTGGCCTATCTGAATCAGTGGTGGGTTTCAAAAATTTTTTGGAACCTACTCTGTGGGTGTGGCCTCCTTTGTGGGAGTAGCTTGCCGGCCATGTGTTTTTCTTTCTTTCTTTCTTTCTTTCTTTCTTTCTTTCTTTCTTTCTTTCTTTCTTTCTTTCTTTCTTTCTTTCTTTCTTTCTTTCTCTCCTTCCTTTTGTCTCTCTGTTCCTTTTTCCTTTTTTTCTTTCCTCTCTCTCTCACTTTTTCTTTCTTTTTTTCTTTTTTCTTTTTTTATTTATTTCTTTCTTCCTTTCTTTCTCTTTCTCTCTCTGTGTGAGTCTGTCTGTCTGTCTGTCTGTCTCTCTCTCTCTCTCTCTGCGTGTGTGTGTCAGTGGTGGGTTTCAAAATTTTTTGGAACCTCTTCTGTAGGTGGGGCCTGCTTTCTGGGTCCACTGGTGGAACCTCTTCTAACCGGTTCAGTAGATTTGATGAACCAGTTCTACCGAACTGGTGCGAACTGGCAGGAACCCACCTCTGATCTGAATGTATTAATAAAATATAATTGTACACTGTTACTGTTTTTAATTCTCCCTTTCTGTGATTTAATTTTAAAAAATGGGGAAGGGCGGCAGAGATTGTTGGCTTGTTTTGGATTCATGCTTTGTTTTGCATTTTGGCATCCTCCAATGTTTCTTTTGTTGAGACAGAAGTGAACGTTGCAGATGTGGGGCTACTGTCACAATAAAAAAAAAAGCCTTTCTTTAGATCAGTGCACAATGGATCATACCAATTTCTCTACACCAGTGTTGACTACAAATATTAATTTCTCAGATGTTTCACAATCTCTTCCCCCACCCCCCACTTTTTCTATTTAGTTGCATTCTCCATGTTGACTTTTTGCTAACCTTTCCCCCCCCCCCACTTGTTTTGATGTATGTTTATGATTATTTTATACATTCCGGAGAAAAGAAGTTTTGCCTCTAGAATGTATAACATATGTGCAGACTACTATTTGGTAATATTATCTAATTTTCATTGATAAGCTGCTCTGTGCTGTGCATTATCTTTCTCCAATGTACTTTAAAAAAGGGGGGGATATTGGGGGTCTGCACATGTGAAAACAGGCTTGTGGTTAAGATTCTTAGCAAGATTTGCAGTGTGGAGGGTTTAGTTTGGGGGTCCTCACGAGGCTACCAGCAAATCTTTTGATTTGTTTCTCTGGAGTTTCTAAAAACATGGTTACTGAAATGTAACCATGAAATGCTGGGATAATTGTTTCTTAGTTTTATAGGAAAAGATGATTTGCAGGGGTGAAGCAAGCTCCCGCCATCTTTTCTAAAGCATTCCCCAAGGACATTAGGTGAGTTGTGGTAGAAAGAAAACAATGGAAAGATGCACACTTTTGCATCTTCTCTATTTTTTTCTTACCTTTATAGCGTGAAGCAGTGGGCATGATTTCCAGATTCTTTCTGCCATCAAATTACACAAGTTGGGCACTCTTAGATATTGTACTCGTTTCATTACATTTTAATGTCATTGGTAGTCTTTATGATTTCTGTTTTTAGGTATGTTGGAAATACATGGCAGATATATTCAAAATATATGTTATACAATATGTGTAAATATAATACAATTTCTTGGGATCTTTTTTTTTAAAAAAAGATGATGATCAGGGTTAGTATATCTTTAAAGATGAGGATCCATGGCTGAAATAATATATGATAATTTATCTTTAGAAACCCTCTCAGAACTGATTTGACATTTGGAAAGCACAACTAAGGCACAGTTTTACCTTGAGAAGGGAAGGGAAGTGATTACAGTATGTAAGTCCCAACGTTTAAAAGGTTGTTTAATGTTGTGGTCCAGTGGTGGGTTTCAAAAATGGTTCGAACCTACTCTGTGGGTGTGGCCTCCTTTGTGGGAGTGGCTTGCTGCCCATGTGACTGGATGGGAGTGGCTTGCCGCCCATGTGACCGGATATGAAGATGCCGATGACACTTGTCAGAACCACCTTAAATTACCTCACACACAGCACTGGCATGCAGAAGAATATGATGTCAACTTGTTTTTTAAAACCTCCTCAGGCTGAAGCGACTGGGTGTGTGCATGTGGCAAAAGGAGCTATTGAAAAGGCGGGAGAGTTTCGATTAATGACCATGAGGCAACTTGAAGCTGGCAGCCGCTTGAGACTTGGGAAGGCTGCCCACGCAGGCACGCTCTGGCATTACTACAGTGTGGGTGCCCTCAAGAGTGGTGGCGGGCTCAGATGGACACCAGCTGTGGGGAGAGAATCCCAGGAGAAGTGCATCCCTCAGAGAAAGCGGGAAGAAAAAGAAAGGACGCGGGAATCCCAAGCATATGTTTCTTTCAGGTGTACCACACAGCCCTGCATTGCAAGCTCCATGGCTGGAGCTGAGGGACGAGGAGTGCAGTGCCACTCCTCAGATGGCACATTCGCCTTCCCACCTCAGCTGGAATGGGCCATTCAGACTCTCAGGCACGTGTGTGTGTGTGTTTGTGTGTGTGTGTACGGGGGGGGGGAGACGCTGCCATTGATGGAGGAAGTGGTGTCTGCTTGTACTGCTTCCCTAAAACCGTGCCACTACCACCAACATCCCTCCTCCTCCTCTTTGCAACTTTCCAAGACCTTGCAACTTTCCAAGAATTCAATCTGGAGTCACTCAGTTGAATCTTCACCTCGGAGTGGACGAGGGGGATTACAATAATGGGAGGATGGAGAGAGAGCAAGGAGGGGAAGACAATTGTGTCCTAGACAAGGTGGAAGTTTGACTTGGGGAGGAACTGTCCGAGCCATGAACTAGCCACTCATGCACGCATGAGGCAAGGAGTGGCTGGGAGGGGAGGGGGCGTGATCAGGCATGGCGAGATTCAGCCAGTTTGCCGAACTGCACAAAAAATTAACTACCGGTTCTCCTGAACTGTTGCGAACCGGCTGAATCCCACCACTGTATAGAAGTGGAATGCCCCTGGAATTCCCTTTAATCCTCATCTAAACTTTACCTAGAGATGATCCTGCTTTAACCTTTAAAATCTGTCCAGGTGAGCCAGGTATTTGCCATTTTGAATAAAGCAAATATTTTTAAAGATAGGCATTTTTCAGCCTTATTATTTATCAGAATCCAACAGAATATCTTTCACGGTGCTATAAGCACTATGTCAGTGGTGGGTTTCAAAAATTGTTTGAACCTACTCTGTGGGTGTGGCCTCCTTTGTGGGAGTGGCTTCCTGCCCATGTGACCAGATGGGAGTGGCTTGCCACCCATGTGACCGGATATGAAGATGCCAACGACACTTGTCAGAACCACCTTAAATTACCTCACACACAGCACTGGCATGCATAAGAATATGATGTAAAACTTGTTTTTTAAAAGGCATCTTTGGTTTGCGTTAAAACAACTTCAACACACGCAATGTTCTGATTGCACCACAAACGCAGTAGTCATCCTTACCTTTCACAGAGGCACTGAGTTTTATAAACATGAGCATGATAGTGTAGAATAATCATCTCCAAGGACTAGGGGTGAGTTTCAAAAAAATTTGGAACCTCTTCTGTAGGTGTGTCCTGCTTTCCGGGTCCACTGGTGGAACCTCTTCTAACCGGTTCGGTAGATTTGACGAACCGGTTCTACCGAATAGGTGCGAACTGGTAGGAACCCACCTCTGCACTATGTACATTGGGGTTTAACATCATTTTTTCCTCACAATAACCTCAAAAGAAAGGCTAAGCTGCAATATGATTCAGGCTCCAAATCACGAAATAAACCTTGTGGCGGAATATGGATTTTAATCCAGATCTCTCAAATTAGCATTCAGTCCCATAGAAACAAAACCATGAACATAAAAAAAATCTTTTAATATATGAAACAAAATTATTTATATGCCTATCTTACATAGTGAAAAAAACACCCAGGAGACATTAATAATAGAACAGGGTCCAAACAATCATTTTATTTTCCAACAATTGCATAACACATCACGTTATGGAATTAAACGATTTGTTTGTACAGTAAACCTCTGAGCATATGCATTAAATTACTGAAAATACATTTTAGGAAACAAAATAAAAGAATGCCAGATATAGTTTGTTTGTTTGTTTATTTGTCTCTCTCTGTGTGTGTGTGTGTGTGTGTGTGTGTGTGTGTGTAAAAACATGTGACAAAACATTCCATTTTAAAATAAAGAAACTGGTGCCCTCCAAAAGTCTTGGACATCAACTTCTATCATGCCCCTTGCTGGCTGGTATAATAGGAGCTGAATTTCAACATACCTGGGGAATATTGGATAGGCTGGTTATATCCTTCTGTCTGTTTGTCTGTCTCTCTGTCCATCCATCTGAAATAGCTATTTCCATCCTCCTATAAAAAGGAATTGATTTCCCTTTCTGCCAAATTATTGGCTCTCCGGTTGGAAAAAGCAAATAGAATTTGATAATACTACAAGTATTTCAACAATGTGGTTTTCATGCCAAGTGTCAATTTTAGTCAGTATGCTATATCCTTTAGTCATATTTTATATGGGAAGTAATATTTCCATTCATAAAGCCTCCTGTATGTGCTTTTGTAAGATCAGGGCTGGCAAAAGTGTATTATATGTTTTGCCACAGTGAGTGTAATGAAAGTGGATATGTTCTGAGGTAAAATAAAAAGAAAATTGATAACAATTGTCAATACCCAGCCAGCTTCAGTAGGTCAAATGCACTGTAGAGTTCATTGTGAAGCAATTATATTGTTCATAATTGTGAAAGGTTACAAGTAAAGCAAAAGGCAAGAACAGTCAGAGTGACCAAAAACCCTTACTCGATAACTTGATTAGCCTGGCAATGAATCCAACCCTAATCTGGGCAAGAAAGATGATTGCAGACATAGGTAAATGTTGTGGCCCAGCAGGAGCCGTTGGAGCTGCCACCAGACTCCGACAGCGAGGGCCCCTATGAGTCGGCTTTGGAGGATGTGGAGGACCCTGGACAGGGTTCCGACTCCAAGCAGTGCGCAGAGAGGCTGGTTGGCCACCAGGAGGCGCCTGAACCTTGGACCAGTGTGGAGGAGACAAGGGAGAGTGAGCCGGATGCCAGCAGTGAGTTGTTCTTGGATGCCCGCCACTGAAGAGCTAATAGGCATCAGGAACAGTTGCGCAAGTACAGGAGGTAATTGCACTCAGCTGGTGGTCATTAGGCTCCTCTCCAGACTATAAAGGACTGCTTGTGCACACGCCTCTCTTGCAGAAGTCAATGCAGGAACTAATGTTGGAGAACATTATTGTGAGCTTGGCAGGCTGGATTGCTGCCACGGCTTATCTGTGACGGTTTGTTGCCAAGGACCAGTTTGTCTGTTAATAAATTCCGGAAAGTATCTTTGACTCAGGGTGTGTTGGTGTGGGAAGAAGGGGGTCAGAACAGGTAAATAGAAGGTTTATTGAAATGACGGTTGATGAGGCATTCTTTTTTCTTCATCTTCCATTTTTAATTACTACAACTGCCACTTGGTTAGTATGTCCAAGTAGAGTTGGGATTGGGAAAAGTGTGTTTGGATTTGTTGTTGTTTTACTCCTTAACACGGTGCCCATAAAGTAGTAGAGAATGAGCTTTTGCTCTGTCTCAGAAGTCTTACTTTCAGAAATGAGTAATCTTCAAATATTTTTTATACAGAGAGTGCATCTAAAGTTACATTTATTGTTTCTGCTGTCCCAATCTCTGAAAGGAGCAGGGGGACCACCAGAAGAAACCGGTTCACTAGAAGAGAACTGGCTGCTCACTCATATGCTTCTTCCTCAGTGGTGGGATTCAGCCAGTTCGCACATATTTGGGAGAACCGATTGTTAACTTTCTAAGCAGTTCAAAGAACCAGTTGTTGGAAGAAATCTCCTTTTGTTTTTTCCCCACTTTACAGGGCTAATCCTGTAAGGAAGGCAGGAAGGAAACATT